>NC_064565.1:36318588-36618588 GCF_937001465.1 Orcinus orca | reverse complement strand
TATAGCAATGACACTGAAGCATTGCAAGAGGCTCAGTTATCAAAAGTGATGTATTATTTTCAGAATACTAGACTTATTAAGGCAGAAAAATAGACTAATATATTTTATGAAATCTGTCAACAGTGGTTGAAATAAAAATGTTTTCTCTTAACATTGTGTAAATATTAATTTATCACATTATTTTCTCCAAGTATCTTAGTGTACCTCACATTATTATATAAAGAGAGAAATTGAAGATTGTAAATTAATTTAGGAGATATAATCTTGTGGGCACATTTGTATATAAAATCATAAACAAAGCAGTAAAAAAATCTGTAAAAACTTTTTATAGAAACAAAAGTTTATACATAATTATCAATTTAATTTTTAAGAAGAAAAAGGTCATAATTTTTAGAGAGCAATTTATCAATTTTCTATTTTGCAAGAGATTTCTTAGTTTTATCTTTAAACAATTTTTAAATTCAGGTTATAAAGTATGTCTCATTCCCCAATGATAAAGCTTTAGATTATATAAGACAAAATATTTTGTGGTGTTAGAACAAATCCAAATCAATATGGGGGTGGAAATATCTTCCACTTGTGTAATTTTTCTATTAATTATGTAGAGTTGTGCTGTCCAATTGGAATGCAGTTGGTAAGATGATGTTCTATGTTATCCATGTACAATGCAGAAATGTCTGTAATGATGGAAGGTAATGGAAGTGTTCTTTGTGGTCAAGTATAGTAGCCACTAGCCACAAAAGGCTATTTAGTACTTGAAATGCTGCTTGTGCAATTGAGAAACTGAGTTTTTCAATTTTATTTAATTTTAATTTAATTTAAATTAAATTAAATGTGGTGCTAGTGGCTACCATATTGGACCGTACAGTTCTAGAGGAAGGTTCCCTTATGTTCTGAATTGGGGCACAAATTAATAGACATTTCTAATATCTCTCTGTATCACATGTAAGAATACATAAGCTGGTAAGTTTTCTCACATGTTGATCATGGTGCAAGAGAAAAACTGTTTCTAAGTTGCCAGTTTTATAAATCTAAATTTCTTTGGAAAGAACCAGTGATGGAATTTACTCTAGATCCATGAAAATTAGCCTGCTTGCATTACGACTCTTCATTATTTTGGCATGCAAAGTGTGACATGATGTAAACCTACATCATCAGACATGTTCATATATTTATATTATGTCATGAGATTCATTTATTTACCTAAGAGAAACAGCTATTTCAAAAATGCAGCTAATCACTAAAGCACTCTGTTGGCATCCATTCTATTACTGCCAAAGGGCCACGTTCTATAATTTCATCAGACACACAAATGATAAAAACAAAAATGTGTTAGGAAAGGAGAATATGACAGAAAATTGATGTTTCTTTTTTTAAAAAAAGCATGAACTACAACCTAGTTTATGCTACAACTTGTTCTAGCAATACAAGTATTGCTAGAACTTTTGTTTTCACAGGTGGGAAAAATGTTTACTAGATGTTTTCTAACATTATTATTGAAATTGAACTAGACAATATTTAAGTTTTGAAAATATGTGCATATTATCTCATTAACTTCTTAAAGTATGTGTCATTAAGTGAATATCATTTATAAAGTTAATTTACAAATATTACAGTAAAATATATTATTATCAACAAAATAGAATAGCAGCTATTTTACTGTTATTTTATAATTTTTATCTTTGACATTTGTCATAATCTTAGATGTTCAGATAAGTAAACCTAATACCCAAGAGTCTGGGCATTTACTTTTAGGTGTTTTGTCCTTAGACAGAACAGATAGCCTCTGTGACCCTAGATATCAACTTCAAGTCACAAACAGACATACTTTCCATGGAAGTATATAATTTGAACAAAACCAGTAACATAATTTACCACGTAAAATGCATTCTCCAGTGAAAGTGAAATTACTTTTAAATATTGTATTTTAAAAGACAAAATATGAAGTAACCAGAGTAAATCCAAATAATGCATATGGTTATTTAACTTTTTTATTAATACCTAACTGTTCTAAACACTTTCTTTTAACATGATTTCTACCCTGCCTATCTTGAAAAATTATTTGATGTAATTTAAAATAAAATATACATATAATACAGTGGTAAAACTAGAAAAAGAAAATGTGAAATGACAAGATGTTGGGGAAATTGAATATTCCAAGAGGTTAGGCTAATACAGTTACTGTAACTGGACATTAAATTTAGCTCAAAGCTTTCTGGAAGGAAAGACATTTTCAAAAAATTGAAAAGAAAACCCAAAATGTCACAAACCTAGAGTACTATAGATGGTTATGGTATTGTAATGAAAGGGGATGACTAATTTGACATTTATAATATTGTCCTTGATATTAAATATACACTAGTCTGTGACAATAGAAACCTTGTTTTTCTCAAAACTGAACTCTGAAAGTAATTTATGAATGATCTTTCTGTGGGTGATACTGAACATGATGGAAAATTCCCTCAATAGTGGTTTTGCAAAAGATGCAAGGACATACTTCATGTGACCATTTGATTTGGATGTTTTATTCTAGGCAAGTAGACCAATGATGTCCAGGTATATGGATTTCTGGTTCCAAACTGATTTTTGATAAAGCTGAGAAATTTAAAAAGAAATGATTAGTTAGCAAGTGTCTCAGCCATCCTTTTTCAAATATAAATTCTGCAAGCTATACTTGCAACAGAAACATTACAGTAGTCCAAGACTGAACTGTAGTAAAATGTCTGGAGACAAAGGTATTGTGCACAAGCAGTAGCCTCAGTCTTTGTGGACACCGTGTCATAGTCACAGTATTTACTCTATATCATGAAATTATAGTCTATTCAAAAATTTCCTACATATGTGCTGCAGTAGATTATAAAATTCACTCAAGACTGACCCAAATATTTCAGGTGGTAGTACTGGATCTGCTAGATTATCTGAATAAATTCTCATTTGGCAAGCTGGATTTTTATACCATAGAGCACAGACTAAATTAATTTGGCCAGAAAAAATTGAGAGCAGGTATGGTTATCCACTTTGACCCTTAAATTAATTATTACTGCTCACTGGAATATCTGACATTTGCATGGCTTTATAAGGATTGAATTAATACGTATTCCCAGAACAGAAATTTGAATGACTTACAGTATATGGTGATTATGAATCAAATATTACTCTATTTAACTTTTATTTTCTCCTTGTTATTTAACAATTCATATAGAATTTTTAATAAAAAGATAAAAATCTTCTTGTATAGTATAAATGACTATAAGCTTCAGGTGAGCTTGGCAGCAAAAGCTGTTTCTTGCATTTATTCATTTTCCCTCATTTCTCAAAGGCTATGCTTTAACATGGTCTTAAAGCTTACTCATCCGCATTTTTGTTTACCTTAATATGAAATATATATTTGAATTTCTGACTCTTTTGCAAAGGGGTAATATTCAACTTCATGAAACTTCCATAAATTTACATTTAGGTGTTTATTCCTCTGTGCCTCAATATCAATGGATATGTACCTCTACTATATAACAATTATCACTCTGCAATTTACTTATTTTTTCATAACTTTCTCTTTCAACCTTATCTGTGAATTAGAACCAACTGGCAATCTTCAAAAAATACTGACGCCTGCAAAATGGCTATTAACCTAAACACAACCAAAAACAACTGTTGGCTAGGATGTGGAGAAAAGGGAACACTTGTGCACTGTTGGTAGGAATGTAAATTGGTATAGCCACTGTGGAAAACAGTATGGAGATTCACCAAAAAGGTAAAAATAAAACATATGACCTAGCAATTCCACTCTTGGGTATTTATCCAAGAAAACCAAAACACTAATTAGAAAAGATATGTGCACCCCATATGTTCATTGCAGCATTATTTATAATAGCCAAGATATGGAAGCAATCTAAATGCCCATCAATAGATAAATGGATAAAGAAGATGTGGTGTATATATATGAAATATTACTCAGCCATAAAAAGAATGAAATCTTACCATTTGCAACAACATGGATGGACCTAGAGGGTATTATGCTAAGAGAAATAAGTCAGAGACAGAAGGTCAAATACTGTATGATTTCACTCATATATGGAATCTAAAAAAGAGAACAAAAGAACATACATAACAAAAGAGAAACGGAGTTATAGATACATAGAGAACAATCAGGGAGGGTAGGGGAGTGGAAGGAAGAAAGAAATAGGTGAGGGAGATTAAGAGGTATAAACTTCCAGTTGCAAAATAAATGAGTCACAAGTATGAAGGTACATTGCGGGGAATATAGTCAATAACAGTGTAATATCTTTGTATGGTGACATACCATAACTAGACATTGTGGAGATCATTTTGAAATGTATAGAAATATCGAATCACTATATTGTGTAACAGGAATTAACATAGTGTCATAGGTCAATTATACTTCAAAAACAAACAGAAAAACAAAAAGTCTCATAGAAAAAGAGAACAGATCTGTGGTTACCAGAGGTGGGGGGTAGGGGAAGGGGAATTGGATGAAGGCAGTCAAAAAAAGGTACAAGTTTCCAGTTACAAGGTAAGTAATAGGGATGTAATGTTCAACATGATACATGTAATTAACACTGCTCTATGTTATATATGAAAGTCATCAAGAGAGTAAATTCTAAGAGGTCTCATTGCAAGGAAAAATTATTTTTCTATTTCTTTAATTTTGTATCTATATGATGATG
The DNA here is from genome assembly GCF_937001465.1 of Orcinus orca. Lineage (NCBI taxonomy): Eukaryota > Metazoa > Chordata > Mammalia > Artiodactyla > Delphinidae > Orcinus > Orcinus orca. Next base: position 36,613,903 of record NC_064565.1, on the reverse strand, counting down.
AAGATTCAATAAACTTGTAATAATCGTTTCATGATGTATCTAAGTCAAGTCACTATGCTGTACGCCTTAAACTTATACAGTACTGTATGTCAATTATAACTCAATAAAACTGGAAGAGGGCTTCCCTGGTGGTGCAGTGGTTGGGAGTCTGCCTGCCGATGCAAGGGACGTGGGTTCGTGCCCCAGTCCGGGAGGATCCCACATGCGGCGGAGAGGCTGGGCCCGTGAGCCATGGCTGCTGGGCCTGCGCGTCTGGAGCCTGTGCTCTGCAGCGGGAGAGGCCGCGGCAGTGAGAGGTCTGCGGACCGCAAAGAAGAAAAAAAAAAAAAAAACTGGAAGAAAAATATACTGATGCCTAGACTCCCTTCTAAACCAAGATTCTGATTTAATTGTTCTGGGGTCGTATCTGAGCATCACTAGTTTACAAAACTTTCCCAGTGATTCTTATGTACAGTCAAGTTGAGAATTACTGCTCTCAACTGTAAGATTCTTGAGGGTAGGAGCCATGGCTTATTCATCCTCGCATTTCCCTAATATAGTGCCTGTCATACATATTTAATTTCAATACATATGTTACTGTTTATTATCCAATAATAAAAACCCAGTTATGTAGTTAACTTCATAAAGGTATTCCAAGTCTTTTTAAAGAGCCAATTTTTCTTTTTTTTTCTTTTTTTGCTACTATCAAGGTTTTCCTCTCAGCAATTTTGATCCTATTAGTAATGAAATTTTTCATTTTTTTCATGGACAAAACAGAAAACAAGAAAAATATGATGTCATGTTGCCTATAATAAAAAATAAATACTGTGGTTAATTTCTCACATTAAAAAATAATCTGGCCTCTCCCTTTTTAATATGATCTCTCTTAACTCCTCATTCCTTCAGTATTTACTTTACAATTAAATAAATTACAGTTCCAAATGTCTTGCACATAAGATTGGCCTGCTTTAAAAATAATTTCTTCTCTGTACAGCATTTTAGCCGAAACCACACCTGAACATGATTCTAAATCAGTGGTTCTCTATCAGGTACATTTGGCAATGTCTGAGGATATTTTTTGGTTGTCACAACTTGGGGGAAGGGGAGTGTCACTGGCATCTAGTGGGTAGTGGCCAGGGATGCTGCTGGATATCCCACAATGCACAGGACAGCCCTCACAACAAAGCATCATTGATCCAAAATGTCAATAGTGCTGAGGTTGACAAACAAATACAAATTAAATATAAATTAAACATAAGTATTTTAAAATTAATACCATCTTTAGTGACTTAAAAGATACAGGATTGGGGCTTCCCCGGTGGCGCAGTGGTTAAGAGTCCGCCTGCTGATGCAGGGCACACGGAAGATCCCACATGCCGCGGAGCAGCTGGGCCCGTGAACCATGGCCGCTGAGCCTGCGCGTCCGGAGCCTGTGCTCCGCAACGGGAGAGGCCACAACAGAGAGAGGCCCGCGTACCGCAAAAAAAAAAAAAAAAAAAAAAGATACAGGAGTGGTAGTCCCCACTACACCACTGTTTAACTTGAGTTTTTCTCTTTACAAAATAAGTTAAAATTAGGAGAAGGAAGTTGACTACTGCAAACAAAGTAGCAGTCCCAGCTGAAAGTGCTGCACTGAATATAGTATCTTTGCTAAAGCTAATTGATGCTACTGGATCACAAAGTGTGTGGCCATTGATCTGGCGTATGAATTTGTTTCCAACACTGAGAAAGGAGGATCAAAAGCAGTTCACATTTATGTGGGGCAGGCAGCAGTATATATTTTCGTCTTTGCTTCACGGCTAAGCCAACTCTACACGTAGCCTACTATATCTATGGTACCAGGTTAATCAGACTGGATAACAAGAAGCGGGAAATACACTGGAGTCTTTCATACGGCTCATGTACTGAAGAAAGTGGGAGAGGAGCCTTACAAAGATTAAAACTTAATGAGTTCAGTTGACTGGGTTGTGCCTGGATGGACCCTCCAAAATAAAACACAAATGACTGTATCTTATAACTTCTACCACTAAGAAGGAAGCACAATGCTTGGTAGGTCTGTTTGGATTCCGGCAACAGCACAATCCCAGGACAGTCCCAGTAAAAGGACTCCTTTTACTCTTTTATTTGGTGACATGGAGGGCAGCCACATTTGACTTGGGTTCAGAACAGGAAAGAAGTCTCCAACAAGTCCACGTTAAAGAGCAAGCCCACTACTTGGGCCCTATAATCTAGCGGACCCTGTGGTCCTAGAAGTACCTATGATGAGAAAATCACTCTGCTGTGTTGTACCAAGTCCCAATAAGAAAATCGTAATTTAAAGAGACCCAGAATTTTTGAGAAGGAACATGCTATCTGTAAGGGGGTACTATGCACCATTCAAAAAATAGCTCCAGGTCTATACTGGGTCTCCACAGCAATTGAGACATCATGTGACCGTATGGTCAGAGCTATACATCATGAGCTGGATTCTGTCAGACCAAAAAGTGATAAGGCTTGGTGGGCTCAATAGCAATCCATCATAAGATGTAAGTGTTAGCGCCAGGATCAGGCATTAAAAAAAGGCACAAATACGCTGCATGAGCAAGTGGCCCAGGCCCCATATCAGCTCCACGGTGGCTCCAGTGCTTTTCACCCAGCTCACACCTCTGACTATATGAAGGACGACCTGTCTGACTGACTTGACAGAAGACAAAATAGTCTCAGGATGAGTTGGCTTGATGTGTTAATATAAGCTGAAAATGAATTCTTGTGGCATTACATCCCTAAACAGAGTAGTTTTGAAACAAAGTGGTGAGAAGAAATCTTCTCAATAGATAGAACTTTGGATAATTTACCTAATTATCTATTTGTGTGAAAGCAGAAGTAGCTCAAGATAAAAATGCACATAGAATCATTAGCAGTGATGAATGTTTCGGCTAGTTGGTCAGGAGCCTAGAAGGAAAAATACTGGAAGACTGAAGACAAGATCCGAGGAAGCAGCAAGTGGATGGACCCATGGAAGTGAATACAAATGTGAAAATCTTTGTATTACATAGTAATGCTCACCAGAAGGATTTCAAAGGAGAGAACTAAAAATTAACTACCTAAGCAGAATGTCTCATTTGCTGGAATAATGGGCTTCTAGACAGAGTTGTCTGTGATAGGAATAGAAACTCTGCAAGGGCTCAGAACTTTGGGTCTCTGGTTGGATAAGTCTAGTCCAGACGAGGTTCCTGCTTGCTTGGGGTTAAACATCAGGCAGATTGACTACATGGAGACAATGGACATGAGAGACTGACAGGGCTGTCAGCCGAGTGCCAGCGTTTCAAATCACCATACTTCTGGATATGTTTTATAATATCTGCAATCTCCTAGCCTTCAAACTATAGATTATTTCTCATAACCTCAGAACAGTTTCCTCTATGATACAGTTTCACAGTTTAGAGAGCCATTTGCACCAATCCAGCTTGAAGAGTTTTTTTTTTTCCAAGTGTGTTTGCTTTGTAGATATGCGTAGTCATGTCTCACAGATCCAGCTATATGAGCATAAGTTGTCAGCTGATATATACTAAAATCACTTAGTCAAAATACTCCTTCAACTCACTTGTGAGAAAAAGTCTCATTTGAGGACTGGTACTTTTTAAAAGTAAGTCCATTAAATTGCCTAGGACCTGCCTTTTGACACTAACTTACTAAGCAGATAATTAAAGATGACTTTTTACTTCACTTTCATTTTTTTGCCTGGATGGGACTTTGACATTATCATCCCTCTATGCAATCTTATAGCTGTTGTGAAGATCTGGGTCATTGAAAACAGTTTTTTTTTTTTTGCAAAAGGAAAGCTTTTTGCAAGTTATACAGTGTATCGTTTACAATTCACTTGACAATAATACTTAATTTACAAAGTGATTTACAGAAAAAGTTTATATTTATAGCATATATGTGAATAGATACTCAAATATTATTTTAGATTTTTTTCCCTATGTTCTTTCTTCTCTTAGTTATCCCTAACCCCACTTTTATTTCCGTGTATACATGCAGATAATTTTGCCTTAGACAAGTGATATTACATGTAGACAATAACAACAACAGCAGCAGCAGTAGGAATAATAGTAATAAAAATAGTAACAACAATAATAACAATAGAAACATTTGGAAACTTCCTGGTTTCAAAGACTTAAATCCAATTTAAAATGTATCCTTTGAGAGTCACAGGCAAATATCACCATACAAAGGTGTTTTTGAGGTAAAAGCTGCAAAAAGAGAGGGAGAGATTTCCTGAGAAGAAAAATGTACGCCCCTAGGTTTGGAGGACAGAGCAATGGACTGGGGAGTGATGGAGACTGGTTATACTTGTGAATCCTGGAGAAAACTGTCCTGTGTCCTGTTTTCCAGGCAGACCCCACAGGGAGGTTACAAGACTACAGAGAGATTGGGAACATCCCAGAGTAAAAAGAACCTGAAAACCCCCTGCCAGGTAGAGCCATAGGAAGGCAGCAGGCTCTCAGAGGCAGAATGGTTGCTAGTATGCCTAGGACAGAGCCTAGCAGAGATTAAAAATCCTGAATAACAAACAGAAGTAGCAGGTGTCTGCCTGCACCCCCGAGTATGGCTCTGAAGTGACAGAAGAAAGTGCAGGGTTGAAAAGTCTAAGTGGGCAGGAACGAGGGGACTCTGGCCAGGAGTCTAGTGGACTGGTGGCCATAAGAAGTGAGGGGACAGTGTCCCCCAGAAAACGTCTTCATGGACAAATGACCCCCCCCAAAGCTTTGGCTATTTAGAGGCTTAAAATAGAAATTAATTTATCTCTTGTAGAAAAAAAAAGAGTTCTTATGCTTTTTGATACCTGAGATTCTGGATTAAAAATCATACCTGAGGGCTTCCCTGGTGGCGCAGTGGTTGGGAGTCCGCCTGCCGATGCGGGGGGCGCGGGTCCGTGCCCCGGTCCGGGAGGATCCCACATGCCGCGGAGCGGCTGGGCCCGTGAGCCATGGCCGCTGGGCCTGCGCGTCCGGAGCCTGTGCTCCGCAACGGGAGAGGCCACAACGGTGAGAGGCCCACGTACCGCAAAAAAAAAAAAAAAAAATCATACCTGATATGATTCAGTTTAGTGGACCGTCAGAAACTAAATAATTTTCCCAAGGTTGTACAAGAATTTTAAAAGAAAGAGGCATTCAGGCTTTCCAGCTTCAAGCCAATATAGTTTCTCTTCTCCTCCCGTCATCAGTATATATTTAGTTTATAAAGTAACTTTGGTCCCCAAACTCATACTCATGAGAAAAACATGCGACCAATATGAATTGAGAGCCATTCTACAAAAGACCTAAACTGTGCTCCATTTAATAGAAGAAAAGTTTGAGAAACTGTCACAGTCAAGGTGAGCCAAAGAAACATGATGACTAAATGTAACATGATGTAACATGGTATCTTGGATGGGGTCCTGGATTTAAAAAAATTTAAAAAAAAGGCAAAAACTAAGAAATTTGAAAAAAGTATGGACTTTAGTCCGTAATAATGTATAATGTAACAATATTCGTTCATTAATTCTACCATGTACCATGGTACAAATGTACTATGCTAATGAATAATAGGGGAAACTGGGTGTGGGGTTAATGCGAATACTGTCTTTGAAACGTTTCTGTAAATGTAAATCTATTCTAGAGTTGAAAGTTTATTTAAAAAATAAGAAAGAGAAAGACAAATGTCATATGATATCACTTATATGTGGAATCTAAAAAAAATGGTACAAATGAACCTATTTAGAAAACAGAAATAGAGTCACAGATGTAGAAAACAGATTTATGGTTACCAAGGGGGAAAGGGGAGAGGGATAAATTGGGAGATTGGGATTTACATATACACACTAGTATGTATAAAATAGATAACAAATAAGGACCTACTGTATAGTGCAGGGGACTCTACTGTATAGCACAGGGTCATTATATACTCTATAATGACCTATATGGGAATAGAATCTAAAAAAGAGTGGATATATGTATATGTATAACTGATTCACTTTGCTGTACAGCAGAAACTAACACAACATTATAAATCAACTATATTTCAATGAAAATAAAAAAGTGAAACCAAGCATTAAAAGGAAAGATTAAAAAAAATAAGAAAAGGACTTCCCTGGTGGTCCAGTGGTTAAGACTCCAGGCTTCCACTGCAGGGGGCACGGGTTCGATCCCTGGTCAGGGAAGTTCCACATGCCGCATGGTGTGGCAAAAAATAAATAAATAAATAAGAAAAAAAATATAACTTTGGGTGCTAGCACCCTGGAAACTGCCATTTGTTTTAAGAGATCACACTCTAGCTTCCATGTCAGAAAGACTGCTTCCTGAGAATAACGGCATACTCTTCTTGTATTAAATAATCATTGTTTTTTCTATTTCCCAACCCTAGTTTGGCTTGATTCAATGTGCTTTCAATTTTTCATTGTTTACTCCTGATATTTCTTTCACCTCATAAACCCAAAATCTGCTAGTATAAATATAGATAGATGAATAATGAGATCCACAGAGAGAAATATATCACAGACACAATCACAGCCACAGTAACGTGGAGAGTTACACACATGCAGATAAATACACACCTAACATCTCATTTCTCAGATTCAGAGAAGCAAGTGGTTGAAAAACCTTGAGTATGAATATATGTTCAGTGACCTACTGTGAGATTTTTATGTTACCTCATATTTTCAAAATTTAGTTTTCTTATCTGAAAATGGGGATGATAATACCTATGGGGCAGAGTAAGTGTTTCAATAGTGATAATATGTCAGCATAATGTGTGACCCATAGCAGGTGCTCAGTCTTATTATGGGCTGCCCAAAGTCTAATGGCCAAGTTCAAATCTATGGCTTCTTGGCAGCTAAAATGCTCAATCCTGCTTCCCTATCCATTCTTCTTAGGCCTTCTAGATAGCAGGTCTATTATTTTCCCCAGTCATGGAGTTCTTACACATGTGGATATATATGTGTATGTCTGTTGAACTGGTACCTATGCCCTGTGAATAAGCAGAAATAAACAGGGGATCCGAGGGACATGGGGTCAGTCAAAGATACAGCAGTTTGCCTTTGACTTAGTGATGAAGACATAAAACAGGACTATGAGTATTTGTAACTTAGGGATTATAAAAACATGGAGTCCAGTTGTAAACTACATTGCTGGAGGAGAGAGAGGTCGGATGTAGATAAAAGTTCTTATTAACAATGGAAGCCTGAAGATGTTTAGAGCTGATACTCTCATGTGCACTTTCTTGATTCTTCAGGCTTCCTTCTGGGTGCCTTGAAATTCATAATCCTTGTTGTGGTCAACGCCTCCTCTTAAACTGGCTGCTCTTGATCTGCACCAAGTTTCTGCAAGCCAGTAATATAACTCACAACATCTTTTTGTCTGGGTCTCTTTTCCCTGGTATCTTGCCCCATTGGATGGTATGACTTTTTAAATAAATTCTTTGAAAATAAATTTAAGTCAACATTCCCTTTGGGGATTCCCATCTGATCCCTGGGGATTCATGTACTTTATCTGCTTTTTTGGTTAGGAGTACAGTTCCTTCACTGACTCTTCTCTATACCATGAGATGCTTTAATTTCCTATGCATAAATCCAGAACTCTTCTTCTGGAGGCTTAACTGAAGAATCATAGCCCTTATCTTCTTGGTGGTCTTCTCACTGGGCGTGCAGAAAGAGGCAGGAACTGCCCCACCAGGGCACCCAGAAGAAAGAAATGGAATGGAGCCCACAACACATCATCTGTTCTCTAAAGAAATGCTCTACACACACTCTCCCTAATATCTACTCTCTGGATCCTCCTTATTCCTCAGTAAACGTGAGAGACTTCCTGTGGCAGCTGAAGGTTTTATACTTTTATTTATTTATTTTATACTTTTAAATTCTGCCTGTGGCCCAGCATCTCCTCTGTAAAACAGCACCTTATGAGATCTTGGTTCCTCAGCAAAAATTCCCAATTTAACATCCCATTACATGTACCACAAACTGGAGAATAGTAAGGTACTTTCCTTAATAGACTTTTATTAGTACTTATCTGTGTGCTAGCATTAAACCATAGGAATGTGAGTCATAGTTCAATTAATACTGGGCCTGTTATGGGTTAAATAGTCCTTTCTGGACCACCGTGAAGGTTTCTTAAAATAAAAGCAATATTTCTTTGGGAAAATGAGAATTAGTTTCTAAGGACAAAAATTGACAAATATGATTCTGGAATAAACTGATTTGTACATTAAGAACTTGCTCAAATTGGTTATTGACCTGCTACTCAAACCCTCATACAATGACCTTGACCCAGTGGCATGTAGTTTGAAGATGTCTGGCTGGAGCCATGGTACAGGTTGTGATCTGAGAACAACTGTTGACCTTGAGAAAGCTGACAGTCCCACCCAACTGCTCACAATTTTAATAGTCTTATCTTAGGAGCCCTATACTCCAAAGAACTGAGCAAATAATTGCTATTCATCCAGAACAAAGTCTTTACAAATCAGAACAAAATCTTTAGTTTTTGAAGATGTTTACTTAAATTTATCAATCTAATTTATTCCAGCCATTCAACGTGGCTTAGGTTAGCTTACTGAGTGAATTTGAACCCTCGCAATCTACGACTTTGAATGCAGGCAGCTTCTATAATTCTTTTGGTGTGTTGTACTTTGGAATCTGCTGATAAATACATTTTAAATTCATACAACTTGCCTATCACTATCCCTAACAAAAGATAAGTTAGTCCTGCAAAGGAAGACAGATGCAGCCATATTTTATGGAAGGAATGCTTTCTTGAAGACTTTACATAATTTGAAACTCATATAATTCAAAATTATTTTTCCCATAGGAATAAACATAAAATAAAAACTGCATTGTTTCAAAATTTGCATCAAATTTGAGAACCATTAATATTTTATATAACACTATTTCAAATTACCACAACCCAAATTTACATAAAATATGATCTCACTTTGTGTGTGTGAGAAATGACTAGGTTGCAGGTGTATATGTCTTAAATAATGGGGTTAGATAGTTCTTCAGTTTGTTTTTTACAGATATTAGTAATAGTAATCTCTCTAAATATTGAATTAGGGATAAACTTCATTCACCTAGTTAATCGGCTTTGTTTATGTCCAAAGTGATTGGAAAATCTTCCTGATTTCCAAATTTTGAGCTCAGGATCTGTGTCTCAGTGGTAAGGGAACATCAGGTCTTGAAGTTGCTTCCGATGTTAATGATTTCACCAAATATCTCACTCAGGGGGAACTGAGCTCTGACCGGCAGCCAAGTACAGAAAGCTTAAAAGGAGTGCCTTAATTCTATCAGAATATGTATCTTGCGGTCTGTTAATATTTTGCATTAAGCCAATTTTGACCTATTAAAGTTGTTCTTTTCAATTTTTTTTTTCTTTTTAAGTTTGCTAATCATCAGGAAGTGCTCATTTTCATCTGGGATTTGTTTGCATTGATTGTATTTCCTCTGGTCCTGTGCTTCATACAAAGCTTTCAGAATGAGTGCTGGGGGGTGGCTGCAGTGCAGAGTTGCTGCAAAGCACTAACTCCAACTGCCTCCCCCTTCCCCCGACTATGCTCTGCCTTTGCTCTTCCTTGGGCTCATGGAATTAAAAATAGGGGCGTAATGTCAGACAGCTGGGAAAATACTTCTACTCATTTTATGTAAATGGACAGACTTGCTCATATTCCTTACAGCAGTTCATCCTATTCAATTACGTTGACTTTTTTTTTTTTTTTTTACCATTGGCATATTGAAGTATTTTCTACCTGAGTTTGAAGTTCTTTTTCTGAAGATCTGTCACATATTCCTTCTCTTTTTCTTTATGGTTTAGAATTCCCTGTTGTATCAATTGGGTTTCCATCATGAAACATACAGTATATTCAAAGTGCTTTAACTGAGAACAGTTTAATAGAAAGTCCAGGATTAAGGGAACCAGCTAGAGATGTTTTAGGCACAGTGAAACATTTGAACAATGGGAAGGAATTGATATTCCTTGGCCTGAGGAATAAAAAGAGGGGACAGTGTTACTGGAGTCCAAAGAGAGATGGAACCATGGAAAAGGACCTGCCCCAGACATCCAGTGGAAAAATAGATCACCAACATTTCTCTTCCAGTCTTTCATATCCTGCCTATACCTCTGCCATTCATCCCCTATTGGCTGAACCCAACTGGAAGCCCAGAACAACAATAATAACAAACCTGGCAATGCAGTCTATAGAAGCTAGTTTCCCAGGTCACAGAGCGGGGCAAAGGAAGGCAGAAAGGAATCTGGGGGAGCAATGGAGAGTCACCAGCTCATCTGCTCTCTCATTCCTCTTAAATCAAATATCACTTGTGAATTCCCTCCATCTGGCTCTCTCTTCTTCCCATTGGCTTTTCATTTCAAAGCAAGGTGTCTTAGTCTGTTTGGGTTGCTATAAAAATATACCACTGACGAGGTAGTTCATAAACAGCAGAAATTTATTTCTCACAGTTCTGGAGGCTGCAGAAGTTCATGATCAAGGCACCAGCATGCTTGTGCTCTGGGGGTGAGAGCCCTCTTCCTGGTTCATAGCTGGCAACTTCTCATTGTGCTCTCACATGGGGAAAGGGATGAGGGGTCTCTGAGGTCTTTTTTATAAGAGCACTAATCCCTTTCATGAGGGCTCCATCCTCATGATCCAAGCATCTCTTAAAGACCCCACCTCCTAATACCATCATCTTTGGGGATTAGGATTTCAACATATGAATTTTGGGGGGCCACAAACATTCAGATCATGGTGCAAAGGAAGTCTATTCATTCAATTTTTATTTACTGAGTACAACTATGCAATAAGCTGTATGCTAGAACTGGAAATGTAAAAATAAACAGATAAAATTCTTAAACATTTGGGGAAAAAAATGTCATGACAAAGGGCTTGAAAAGGAGTTTGAATTGGATGCACATCAATACATCCAATACTCCTCCATCATCCCAACCTCTCCATATCACCCAGGCTACAGCCAGGCATCTTTGTCAGCACCTCCCTCTGCTCAGCCCCATTTCTTTCCATGGAGCCTGCCATCCACCAGAAAACTAAAACTTCTCTGTCTTTATCTCTGTTTCTCTGTTTCTCTCTCTCTGTGTCACATACCCACCCACCCCCCCCCCCCCCACACACGCATTAGCTCTTGGAATATAATACTGTAATATTAAGGAAACCAGTTAAAATATAGAAAATAGAAAATAGAGAAAAAGAAATGTGCCTTTTACTTCTTGTCAATTCCCCAATATTACTAGGGAAATTATAAATAGAAATATGCATGTACACACACAGCCACATATGTAATCCTAGAAAAAAACCCAATGAAGGTGCTTCAAGCAGTACTAGTAGACAGGAGAGAATATAGTCCGTTTTTTTGACTATCACACACAACATTTTTTGGGGATGCACAAGGGAGCCGCTGACTGAAAAGCCTGCTTCTCACAACTCACTTCTAAGACCCTTATTTGGAACCATCCAAATCCACCAGCCCTTGATTGACTGTAGCCATGTCTTAAGCTGCTGGAACTACTCCCATCTGCACTACCAAAAATGTGCTGGGGGAGAGGAGAATGTTCGTTTAAATAACCCCATCCTACTGCAGAGTAGGAGGGATTGCTGTTGAACTCCAAAACATTTTGCCATAGACACATTGTTTACACAACACAGCTGCTGGAACGGCTCTGTTGACAGGAACTTATTAAGGCCTTTGGGGGATGATGAGATTTGTTGAAATCATGATGTCTGTTGGCTACCCTTGATTGATGTACCAACACCAGTCCCAGGCTTCAGGCATACTATGGCTTAAGCAAGTTTTCTGGGCTGAACTGCAAGCCTATCCCCACTATAAAAACAAATCAATCCCTTGTTTTAAAGTTTTCAATATCTCCTATAGCCTGAAAGATAAAATTCCCTAAAATTCAAGTTCCCTAACAGTGTACCTAAGGCTTCTTACGATCTGGCTACAATCTCCACAACTCTTCCTACTGGAAACAAATTGTACCTACCCAATCCTCATAGGCTATTTCTTTCCGCCTTCCTTCCTCTTTGCTTAGAATGCCTCATCTACCCTTAAAAACTCCTGCTTATCTTTAAGACTCATCCCAGGCATTACTTCCTCCCTGAAGCCTTCCTTGACAGCTTTCCCCTTCCCATTTACACTGTTCTTAATTGAGCTCCAAATAACATTTACCAGTTTCTTCTATCTGTGCTGTAAAAACACTGCATGCCAACGGAACCCATTACCCTATCAGACCCCTGCTCTATTCCACAGGCAGATAAATACCAGAGGTATAGGGCAATTTATCCCACCACTCTGACCTCTCTTGTAGGAACCAGCTCTGCCAGGCAGGCCTGCTCTCCCCATCATGCCAGTGATTCTGGTAAATACAATTTTTGCCAATTTGTTGAAGTTTTTATCTCCCTGAGAAAAGCATGAATTCTTGAGGGTAGGAATTCTAATATATCTTTATATTCCCAATGTCCAGCATAGTACATAGAAGCTAGTGGATCCCAATAATAAATAATAGTAAATAATTAAAGGAGAAAATGATTTTTTAATTTAAATAACCACTTTACAATGGACTTTTGGATCTTACCTCTATGGCTATTAGAGAATGCTGTGTTTTATAGTAGGACAGGGGAGAATTGCTGACTTTAATTTGGTCTTCACAACTATATCTTTCTCAGGTATCTTCCAATTGGTGATCTCTTTAATAATAATCCAGAAATTAGCTGTAATTAACAAGATTGTTGATTCAAGGCATATTAAAGAGGTAAAGACTGTCTTACTTATCATCATTGGTTTGCTTCAAATTTCTGCCCTTTGTCTTTCTCCAGCTTTTCCATTTCTGGCTTTATCATGGGTACTCTGGGGTGTTTTAGACTCCAACTTCAGGAATTCTGGCAAAATTTTATATTGGAAATAATCTTATGAACTTCCCTCAAATAATATTAGCAAACATTGTAAGTCAGATATTCTGGTACCAATTTCCTATGTATATGTATGTGGTTTTCCCACACCATCAAGCAATTCTCCTACATCACCTGGGTGTCCTACAATTCAACTCAGTTCTGACACTATCTATCCAGAGATAGCATCAGATTCCACAGTTTAAGCACGGAGTCCCACAAGACTGCCCTCCACTTCAGATGCCAATTGTTATTACTTGTGCTTTTGACTGACTGGCTCTAGATCAGAGGTTCCCACGACCTCCTCCTTGGGTTTAGTTAATTTACTAGAGTAAGAACACAGAACTCAAAAAACCCATTTACTCACTAGATTATCAGTTTATTACAAAGGATTTTAAAAGGCACAAATCAACAACCAGATTAAGAGATACAAAGGGTGAAGTCCTGAACAAAGGAGCTTCTCTTCTTGTGGATTCGTGGGCCTGGCCTGGTAGCACATGAAGCATTCTGGTTCCCCAACCGGGAAGCTCTCAGAACCCCATCCTTTTAGGTTTTTATGGAGGCTTCATTACATAGGCATGATTGATTAAATTATTGATCACTGATTTAACCTCCAGCCCCTCTTTCTTCCCAGGAGGTCAGGGAGGTGGGACTGAAAGTTCCAACCCACTAATCCCATGGTTGGTTTTCCTGCCAACTAATTCCCATTCTTAGATGCAAAAGTAACCTGATTAGCATAACAAAAGACACTTCTGTTGCTATTATCACTAAGGAAATTCCCAGAGTTTTAGGTGGTCTGTGCAGAAACATGAACAAAGACTAAATATATATATTTATTATAAATCGCAATATCACAGCAAGTATCCATCAACTTACAGATGTCTTAAAGATGAGAAAAATAAGATTATGCCTATGTTTGCTTTCAGATGGATGCACAATTTATGTGTCAATTTAAGAGTAACCAATTTTATCCTCAAAAAGTAATTCATTTTTAAAATTTACTTGGGAGTGGGAGACAAGGAGGGGTATGTATATTGGAGTCACAATAGGATTTAATTTAGTAATGAAAATATTCAACACTAGCTTGTTTATGCTGTTGTTCTCAATGTTCTACAAGGAAAAATAGTAAATACTACCATTTACTGAATACATGCTATGTGCCAAATGCCTGGATAAACTTATTCCTTTGTGTGTTGTAAGCTTGAAATCTTAGGGAAAATGTGAAGATGTTTCCAATACAGAAGGATATTTTTTGTTTAATGTCATAGCTAATAAGATCAAAAGGGGTGGTAAGTCCCAAGAAGTAAACCAGGTTCCAAAAATTCAGGAGAAATCTCTTTTAAATTGTTACTTTCCTTAAATCACGAAACTGTCTTCATTTATAATCTTCATAGGACTTGATAATCACTAGCAAAAAATAGCAATTTCCCAGAACAGCATTGTACCCTAAACTGAGTATTTATACAACTAATTCTTGATAAATACCTCCAAAAAAATCTCTCCTTTTTTTTTTTTTGTTTGACTTTATATTAAATGATTTATTTTTCAGGTCCAAAATAAATGCTAGAATTCATCCTTCAGAAATGAATCCAGTATGGCTTAGCCATGGTTGGTGGGCTCCTTGGATTTATTTGGTAATCCAGTAATTGGATTCTTTACTTTTCATTTGACTTAAGGAAGAGTGAACTCAACAATTTATTCACTATTGCTGGTCAGATCACCTCAGCTGGGAAGAATACATCTTAGTAAAATGGCTATGCTGACCTCTCACAGGATTGAGTCTTAGAACAACTGAGCTCCACATAGGCACTGTTTTATGCGCACTTTGTTGTCATGGGGAGCTCTGCCCAGAAAATTAAAAACAAAATTCTTTCTTCCCAAAGTGCCAAATATTTCTCCATTATGAAATTTCCACGAAATTCCATGGAAAGTCTCTCCTGTAAAATGAGACTCCATACTTCTGCACAGCTGCAGTACCTGGCAACTTCCCTAACCCTGGGAAGCTCATAAAGCAAATAACTATACTGGCTGTGGAAACGGAGAACAAGTTCTGGAAATGGCAGTGCGCCGCTGCTCTCACCACAGAACACGAAGAGCCCATCGATTTTATCACCTGTGTAGTCTCAACGATCAGGATGCTACTAAAGGGACAATCAGAACACTGGTTTATTACAGGCGTGCCACGTGCCTTGGTAGAAGCAATCGGTTTTTGTTTTCCTTTGCCATAATCCTTGACCCTCTCAGCAACGATGACTAAGCAATGCTAATTGAAGAAATCAGTATTGTGTGCTTAAACATGCTAAGATTCAGTCAGCAAAGATGGGCACAAGTGTTCTCTAAGAGTCTTTCTTCCTTTCACTTCCTAGGAGAGCAATATGCCACCTTGTGAACTAAAAACGCCCCTGACTGGCACTGAAAATTAAAGATGGATGTTCTGCATATCAACTGCAGTACAAATCACTCTGTTATCCTCTTGAGTTTGCAGAGAAGATAATTCTTACTTCATCTGCTATGGGGCGGTGTATCTTTCTGGCATCTTCCACAGTACTGTGCTGTTCTGGACTCTGTCCAGAGTAAACAGCTGAGCAGCATGATGTAGACCATGATTCAAAGGCCCAGGGCAGAAGGGAAATAATTCCCCAGTGCCACGATGTTATTATCTTGCTTTTTACATAAATAAATCAACATCCTCTGAAAGATATTTGAATGTGTAGGTAGTAAATTTAAGAAGTTTGCTTCATATGAAGATGAAAAGAGTGATATTGCTGCCTTTAAAAACTTGTTCACTGTTGAGAGAAGAACCACACATGTCAGAAATTATTTTTAAGATATCAATTTTGGAGAAAAAAAAATCTCCCTTATCAGAATGTTAGGTTCTCCCACAACGGATTTTTTTCCCCACAAACATCTTTTTCTTAACTACTCTAAAAATATAACTGCCTTAGAGAGTAAAAATTGAAAAAAAAATTACATTTTGCTAAGTCATATATTTCATTCGCAGACCTTAGTGAACAGGTTTTAAGATGTATTTAAGTAACTTTTTAATGCATTTAAAATGAACATTAACCTGTAACATACAAACCTACAGGAGTCCAGCTTTCCAGCTGTGCACTGAAAAATCCATATTGGATTAGACAAGGTAAATATAACCCAGTACATGATACTTAAGTAGACCTGACATTTAGTGTTGGAAACATATAGGATCTGTTGCTACTACTTAGCCTAGAAAGAAGAAAATGTGTCTTGGGTCCACTTTTAAAATTATGAGGTACCATAAAACTTTTGGCATTCTGAGGAATCTCCCTTTCTAATTTGAAAAGGGTTAGAAATCTCACTTTTATGGTCCACTGTGCTCAACAGAATCTAGAGCAAGGCTTCTCGATGTTGGCACTATGAACATCTGGGAGCAGATCAGTTATTTTGTGGTGACTGTAGTCTGTGCTTTGTGGATGCTTACCAGCCTCCCTTGCCCATACTCACTAGGTGCCAGTAGTACCCCTCATTCATGACAATCAAAAATATCTCCAGTTTACCCAATGTTCTGGGGAGGAGAGGCAAAATCATTCCTGGCAGAGGATCATGGCTCTAAGGGAAGGAAAATGGGGCATGTAACCTCACACAATCTGCAGAGCCCTCCTCCATCCTTTCATAGAATCATCTCTGCCAGGTCGACTCCACTGACTCCCTAGTGTAAAAAGGTGCTTTTTTTCTCTTATCCTCTGTGTGGTTTCTGTGTCTCCTCTTATCCTCTGTTTACTGACTTCTCTTCATCTTCTTTCACGTCACATTGTGAGTCCAATAAGAGTCAACTCTAGACCCCTTTTTTCTGTTTCTCTTTTCTTCCACAAAGTAATTTCATCCATGACCACAGTTGCTTAATATTGCTTTTCTTCTAGTTCAGACTCTTCTAAGCTCCACACTTCTATCTATCTTCTGGCAATTATGCAGTGATACTTGAAACTTACTATAAAATCCACATACCTAAAAATGACCTCATTTCTCCAAATCCCTTCATGCTTCCCATTTTCTTAACTAGTATTGCCCTTACCAGCCTCCAGGTGTCCCAGGTTTTAAAATAGGGAGTTGTCTCTTCATTATAATCGATATACAAATATACACTCATAAATTTACTTATACATCCTGTCCGGTCATTCCTACCTTGGAAAAGCTTCTTACACTTATGCCCTCTTTCAGGGACCCAGTCTGAATGTATTTATTCTAATCCAGGCTGTCATTGCTGCTTGCCTAACATTTAACAATACTTTACCAATTGCCTCCCTGTCATTTTCTGCCTGTCTCCTCTCTGCATAGTTCTTTAAGAGGATCCTTCCTAAAGCGTAATTTTGATTATGTCATTCTCCTTCTCAAAACTAGTTTTAGTTGCTCCCTTGTCCCTTGACTATTAAGACCTCCATGATCTAGTCCAAACCTTCTAGTTGCCTTTTCAATATTTCTTCGCCACTTATAATATCAGACGTGCAAGCATTACTTGAAGATACCTTTTTTACTTTTCTATCTTTCATCAAGCACTTTTCTTTTACAGAAGTTTTCTCTCCTCTCTGCCCCAACAATTGTACCTAAGCATCAAGATTCATGTCAGGATAAGACTTCCTCCAGATTCCTAGACATTGTTAATCTCCCTCTTTCCCATCCTTACCTAAATTAAACAGTTAGTATTATAGCTATTCATGTACATGCCTTTCCTTTTTTAAGCACTGAGTTCTTTGTATTTCCTAAATTATGTAGCAGAATGTCTTATTCTTGGTAAGTACTTAATTAGTATTTGTTGAATTATGTTTATATTAGGAAAGCTGGACTTGCTTGGGTCCTAGCTTCATAAACAGTAAGAATCTTATATTACATATGAAAAATTACTCACTGTCACATTTCCCCAAAAAACATACATTCTCACTGGTATATTTTATTTTCAAAAAATAGGGGGCTTCCCTGGTGGTGCAGTGGTTGAGAATCTGCCTGCCAGTGCAGGGGACACGGGTTCGAGCCCTGGTCTGGGAAGATCCCACATGCCGCAGAGCAACTAGACCCGTGAGCCACAACTACTGAGCCTGTGCATCTGGAGCCTGTGCTCCGCAACAAGAGAGGCTGCAACAGTGAGAGGCCCGCGCACTGTGATGAAGAGTGGCCCCCCACTCGCCACAACTAGAGAAAGCCCTCGCACAGAAACGAAGATCCAACACAGCCAAAAATAATAAATAAATAAAAATTTTTAAAAATAAAAAATAAATACAAGCTGTTGTTAACTGACAAGAGGTTTGTGTTTATTAAAAAAAAAAAAAATGTCCAGAGCACTATTTCCAATTCTGCATATTTTTCTAGAACCTTACCACTCCCCTATTGGAAACCTGAGTCTATTCCCCCTTTCCTAGTAATGGGGCAGGTCTCTGTGATTGCATTTACAAATAGAATGCAGCACAAGGATGTTGCCTAACTTCCAAGATTGGGTCCTAAGCAGTAATCTGGCCTCTACCTTGTTCTTTCTTTCCAGATACTCACCTTTAGAATCCAGTCATTAGGTTACAAGGAACCTCAAATTAACACACCTTAAGAGACCTCCCATACGGAGAGGGAATGAGTCCCTCTAATGTCAGCCAGCATTGAACACCCATCAGTCATATGAATGAGCCTTCATATGATTCTTCCAACACCCAGTCTGTGAGTTTCCCTGCTGAGGAACTAGACATCATGGAGCAGGGAGACACAAGCCATCCCTATTGTGCCTGTACAAATTCCTAGTCAGAGTATAATGATTGTCTTTGAGCACTGTGTGTGGAGTAATTTATTATGCAGCCATAGTGATCGGAACATGCAGTCGTCCCTCCGTATCCATGGGGGGATTGATTCCAGGACCCCCGCAGACACCAAAATTCTAGGATGCTCAAGTCCTTTATATAAAATGACATAGTATTTGCATATAACCTACACACATGCCCCCATATACTTTAAATCATCTTTAGATTACTTATAATACCTAATATAATGTCAATGTTATCTAAATAGTTGTAAATACAATGTAAATGCTATGTAAGTAGTTGCTGGTTACATGGCAAATTCAAATTTTGCTTTTTGGCACTCTCTGGAATTATTTTTCCAAATATTTTTGATTCACAGTTTGTTGAATCTGTGGATGCAGAACTTGCTGATACAGAGGGCTGACTGTACTTCCAGGGAAATACAGTAAGAAATAAAATCCTATTTTCAAAAATTTTCTATTCACACATAAGAGATGAGGCTGTCTTCTCATAAAGTTTCTTACAGTTTATTATGGCAGGGACAAGATAACTGAAGAAATTGGTGGGAACTATAAATACAAGGAAGAACATATACAAATGATGGCTGCAGTTTTAAGAAAAACCTACCTATTACTTTGAGTATGATAATATTGCCTGTCTATAATATAAAAATTTAAACTTCCGTCAACTTTTAAGAGAATTTCTAAGTAAAGTGAAGCTATTTTGCAAATACAGAATGACAAATGCATGCTTATAAGCATGGGCACAAATCTCAAAGGAAAGATTTTCAGGTAGAAAAGACTAGTGAAACCTAGCAGGACCCTGCAGGGCCCTACCAGGTACAACAATTAATTTTATAATTAATTTGATTAATGGACTTAGGAGAATGATGGTGCCTACACAGTATCAGGTATGAAAACACACTTGAAATGAATCAAAATATATTTTTTTCTGTATCTCTGAAGTACAAAGATTGATTAAAAAACAAAACAAACACTCTTAGTCCAATGAACTAGGTATTATTATTATGGCTGCATGGGAAAAATTTTTTTCCTTTATTTACGTGTTTTTCAAGATATGAAGGTATTTTCTGGTATGTTTTGTTTGGCAAAATTCTGTTTTAAAAATTTTTAAGTGATATTAGTACTTAAGGAGTTGAACAATTGGATTATTTATAAAATTATGAATCAAGTCTTAATTTTACATTATGATTCATATATAGTGACATTAATAATAAAAATTATAATAGCAAATATTTATTGAGCACTTACTATATACCAGACACTGGTAGACATTGTTCGGTTTGAGAGCTAGTCTCACAAATTTAGGTATTAACTCATTTAATCCACACAATAACTCTATGGGATAAGCACTTTAAATTCCCCCTTTTCTCAGGTGAAGAGAGAGAGTCACAGGGAGACGCACAGAAAGAGTCACATATATATATATATATATATATTCATTCTTGATATATGTTTGTATGTGTTCTTTGTAAGTATGAACACCACACACATGCACACATTAATATAACTGTGTCAAGTTTTCTGAAGGAAAGACATACCACTATTTAACTAGCATGTTTTCTTCTTTGTTTTACAATGGATGTAACCCAGCTGCCATCTAATAATTGTCTTGCCTGAAATGCCCATTTTTCTCCAGAAATGGTCTTTGAATAAAATGTTCTAGCTGAGGGACTTACTGTTGTAACGGTTCCCACAGCCATCAGTACATTAGCTCCAACTGCTGCTGTAGCCATTGCCATTTCCATTTCTCCCGGGAGAATTCAGATGAAAAAAGGAAACTGTTAGTGCTAAGTGTGTGCCAGGTTTGAATATAATCTCTAAACACATTCTAGCTGAGCCTAGAAATGAGAATATTTTTGTATTTTTCAATGGGCAAAATACTATGTTATAGAGTACAAACTCTGAGCACATTACAATAAAAACAGTGTTACAGTAAAAATACACGCTCACTGAGAACAGAAAGGATTTCATTTGGAACATTAGTTTTGAAACTAGACTCTGCTTTCTTAAGTTTAAATACTGAGAAGACAAGGGGGCATAAATCTAATTTAGCTACTGACTTTTTCCAGATTGGTCTAAATTCAACGGAGGCGTTCTGGATTAATTCAAAAAGAGGATTTTAATAAACTTCAATTTTATCTTAACATTGCCTCTCTTATCTCAAAGCCATACATGTGAATACATATGTACCTACACATATATATGTCTATTTTTAGACAAGTGTTTTATTCTTGCATACTTCAGTTCTGCGGAAGGTTGTATTCAAAATCACAAGGAGAGTTTTGGGAGAATCCGAAGCCAAGAAGGCCAGTCATACAAGTCTTTAGAAATTAAACCCTTTATCTTCCAAATGTGGTGTTATTGCTTCTGAATGAGAATTAAAGGCTGAAACCTGCTGCTAAATAACCCTGCTCAATATGTTTGTAGTTGCAGCTCAAAGAGAATCCAAAGGATTCCTCCTTGTTTCTGTGCAAGTAGGTGATGCTTCACGGTCAATACGGTAAAAGCTGACACATTCCACAGACAGGGGATGCTGCAATGTGAGCCTGAGCACAATGGGAAAGGTATAATAGGAGGGTGGGATCAGAATAACTGAAAAAATAGAAAACTTAAAAAAAAGTAAAATAAAGCAGAAAACAGTGCACAAAGATTCTGGAAGAAGATTGAAACTAAATGTAAGCCATCCTTATAATACTCAGCAAAACCACAACCTCCTGGAATTTTACATCAGAAATATTACAGCAGAGTAAACCCAAATATAAATGACTTAGATAACAATTCCAGAATCCCACAAAAAGTCCATCTATGCTTCCATTTATCCACTTATCGGTGTAATTGGTAAACCAAATACAGTATTGTAGCCCTCGGACCATCTGAGACACCAGAAGTCAGAATTTTCTAAACCACAAAGGTACTATGAAAAGCAATATTGAAAAATTTAATGAGATGGGATAATGCAAAAAGCCTGTCTTCGTAAACGATTAAGTGACTGTTATGTTTTTATTGGGTTTAGTGATTCTGGTATATATATATTATGATGGTGTGTTAAAGTGATATGAGAGGAATTATTTTCTCCTCGGTAGTTTCACCCTTTACTTCTGAACAAAAAGAGAAACACTGCTTTGCTTTACAACTCTTACCAGTCCCTCACACATTTTTCCTTTGCTTTCTACATTCCTTTTTTCTCAAAGTTCCAGACTTAAGAGAGTTGATATATGAATGTTCATGGCTGGGAAGAACAATTAAATTTCAGAAATATTAAAGTATAGTATTGAATTATTGCAGTGAATTGTACTCCTTAACATAACCCTAGGTATTGGGCATATATAGGTGTGGAAAATTGATAGCACTGATGATCTGAGTATTTGACCCATCCCCATATTCACACCCCATGTCTTTTCTCTAAAAAGAGTTGAGATCTATTTGCCCATTCCTTGAATCTGGGCACAGATGGGTGATTCACTTTAGTCAAAAGTATATCAGTAGGCTTCATGTAAGCAAAGTCCTCAAAAACTGCTCATAGGTTTCTACTTACTCCTTTGAAAGCCTGCCACATCAGGAGATGTGGAGGAGGATGAGAGACCAGGTGGGGCAGAGTTTAATTATCCATGTTGATGGCCTCTCCTAGATCAAGCAGTCCCTAGAATACTAAACAGCTGAACATAGATGCATGTAGGGACCCCAGCAGAGCCCAGCAGATACCAGCAGAGATGAACAGAATCCCCAGCCTATCTATAGACATGTAAGAAACAATAAATAGTTGTTGTATTAAGCTATAAAGTTTTGGGATGTTTGTTAAGCAGCAATAGCTAACTTGTATAATATTTCAAAAATTTATACTCTATGTCTTTAAAAGCAACATCTTTTAGGATTTCAGTGAGGAATAGATTGGCCTGTGCCAGATACTACTTTAAGAACATTATTAATAGTAACATATCATCCCACAGTATATTAAAATCAACATTGTGAAATTAGAAAACTGAGAAAGACAAAGTTTAAGTGATTTTCCCAATATCACATATTAGGCAGGGCCTGGCTTTCAACCCAGGTAATTTGGCTTCAGAGCATGATATTCTAAGCCCTATTAAATAAGACTACCACCATTCTGGTAGAGTATTGCCTTTTTCAGGCATAGACTAAAGCTATTGCTTCTTTTATTTGTAAGAATTTTCTTCGATGTGATCACTTTCCTATTACTTTAATATTTTTAGGTAAGTCTTTGAGACAGGTACATTGGATTGTTTCCTAGGATCCAAAATAATCTGACAAATAGGTAAATATCATTTTAAAACATTGGCCCGAGTATCTAATGAGTATGGTCTACCTTTCTGCTCCAGCGTCCTATGAATATGAATTCTTATTAATACCTCAAAAATATAAATGTTCGATCATTGTTGAGACAGGATTTTTAAATCTAATCAATATTATTTCCCTCTGCTCCAACTTTTGTTTTTTGTTTAGTTCCTTTTGAGATCAAAGCTTAAGCAAGTATCCTGTAATACACTAGGCAAGAATTCTCTGGTTGACAGAACCCACAGGCCATGCAGCAGTGAATCTAGAGAAACACCCGTGTGGGAATCAAACAGGAAATCCTGACACCTGACTGACTCCACCTGTTCACCCTGACTCATTTCACACACAGCTGAGGTGATTAACAGGGTATCATGTCCACTTCCTGTGTAGGGTCTATTTCATAGCTCCAGGGATTTCCCCCTTCCTGGATGATTATTTCCCAATGTTTTAGGGAAGATATTTACTAAACCTATGATATCACAAGGGGAGAGTAAAGAAAATATAAAAAATAACTGAGAGAGTAAAGAAAATATTAGAAATAACTGGGGTAGGGAAAGAGATCTGTATTTTAAAATACAAAACAAATGTCTGTACTTTGGGAAGAGACCAGTTGTATGCAAAGAGCTGAGTCAGACCTTCAGAGTCAAATGACAGTTGATCATTCCCTCCTACTCACTGCAGTGTGGAATATGAGAGCAAAGGGACCCTCATTGGATTTAAAGGGCAATAAATATAGAACAAATAAAAAGAAATATTTTCTCACACAGCATATAGTTAACCTGTAGAATTTCTGGCTCAGGGGGTCATTTAATTAAACAATCTACACAGATAGAATTGGGTAAATTTATGACCACTAATAACATTTTCAGTGCTACAAAGTGAATGCGGTAAAGGTAAATCAACCCTCATCCTTCAGGCATAAGATCATAGTCCATAGAAGATAATAAGAATTTTCTTTCCAATTGCAAGGAACACTGAACCACCCAGTAAACCCCACTGACTTCCTTACGAGGAACAGGAGAGAAACTTGGAATAACCTTTCCTTTAATTGTGAAAAACTGACCTCCGTTCAAAATACAACATCGATACCAAAAACATAAATGGCTGAATCCATATTGGCAAGATATGGAGATAACTATTTTCTCTATTATGTTTTATACTGAAGTAAAGATTTA
Organism: Orcinus orca; assembly: GCF_937001465.1. Lineage (NCBI taxonomy): Eukaryota > Metazoa > Chordata > Mammalia > Artiodactyla > Delphinidae > Orcinus > Orcinus orca. The sequence goes on along the minus strand of NC_064565.1, from coordinate 36,589,780 downwards.
TAGCAGGAAAATCTACGAAAGTGGTGAAAAATAAATTAGAGAAGTTAAAGGTAGGTGTGAACAGTTTCAATTATACAATAAAAAAGTAGAGTTTCATAATCTATTGCTACCCAGAATTTTGCATGATTCCTGACTGCCAACTTTGGTTATTGAAATATGAGGAGATAATTTTTTAAGAGGAAAATGTGATGACACTAAATGTATTAGCTCGGGCTGCCATAACAAAATACCATAGACTGGGTGGCTTGAACAACAGGAAATTATTTTCCCACGGATCTGGAGCCTGGAAGTTCAAGATCAGGGTGCCAGAATGGTTGGGCTCTGGTGAGGTTATCTTCCTGGCTTTCAGACTGCCACCTTTTCACTGTGTCCTCAGATGACATAAAGTGAGAGAGAGCAAGCATTTAGGTGTCTCTTTTTATAAGGCTATCAATCCTATCCCATCATGAGAACCCCACCCTTATGACCTCATCTAAACCTAATTACCTCCCAAAGGCTGCATCTTCAAATACCATCACTGAGAGTCAGAGATTCAAAACATGAATTTTGGCGGACACAACTTAGTCCTTAGCAATGCATGTTTACTAAATGCTCAATTTAATCAACAGATAAACTTTCATGAAAACAAACATTTGGGCTTCCCTGGTGGCGTAGTGGTTGGGAGTCCGCCTGCCGATGCGGGGGGCATGGGTTTGTGTCCCGGTCCGGGAGGATCGCGCATGCCGCGGAGCGGCTGGGCCCGTGGGCCGTGGCCGCTAGGCCTGCGCGTCTGGAGCCTATGCTCCGCGGCGGGAGGGGCCGCAGCGGTGAGAGGCCCGCATACCGCAAAACCAAACAAACAAACAAACAGAAAAACAAACATTTATCCAATTTCTGCTATGTGTCAGGCAATATTTTGGGCATTGGAGGCATAAAGGTGAAAAAAAAAGATCCTTCATCTCAAGCTGTGTTTTCAGTTTAGTCAAGGAAGTACATATACAAATAACTGATCCTAATGCAACATTTTAAATAACATAAAGAGAGGGTCTAGCCAATGCTTTAGGATCACAGAGAAGAGAGGGTGGTGGGGAAAACTAACATCTAGGCTGGGGCTTAAAGTATAAGTAAGAGCTTGTCAAACAAACATGAGTATTCCAGAATTGCAGAGTTAAATGCAATTCTATAACCTGGCAACGGGAAAGAATATGTCATATTCTAGACACGACCAATAATACAATGTGGCTGAATCATATCATGAGTGACAGGGAACTGATGACATTCATCTGAAAAGGAAGACTGAAATAAAAGGTGAGACCAATTGGTTTCTGCAGAACATTATAAAGTCACATTTCTAAACTAGAGGATCAGCAATAGAAAAGTACTATAAAAGAGGAAATCTGTTCACAATTGTCCTCACATTTTCCACAAGTACTAAGTAATATCTTGCAAAGTGACAGATCAGTAATGTTCATTCCTCCAGAATTTTGCAACTGCATTGATAATAGGAGAATCTGGGGGCAGCTACACAATTTGGGGGCATCTACACAAAAAGCTAGATGTGTCATGGAGACATGGCTACCAACTGCTGGTAGTTATGGTTCTTCACACAACTGCTGGAAATTAAGATTGTTGGAAGTAAATCACACTAAGAGGGGAGGTGACCATACTGAATGAAATTGAACAGACATAGGCAACTGAAAGTTCCTTCTGATTCACTTTTATTTTACACCTTATTCACACTGACAATAAATTAGCCCTTTGCCAGATGCTAGATTTAGACACTTGTCAAAATACATGCGTGGTAGGGCATCCTTGGTTGTTTTGAAGGTTCATTACAAGGTACAATCAGAGGAAAGGAAAATATGTGAAGGTATTATATAGTTCAAGTCACTAGGTAAAAACTGATTAAAATTACAAGTCCCCAGAAAGAATATCAAACATTAGAGATTTGTGTTATAGATGTGGCCTGAGTCATATAAATATTTATTATTTTTTTAATTGATGAAATAGTCTGTAATTTTTCTCCTTGCTGTGGTAAACTTGATTTTAATTACTGTAAACAATACAAGAGAATATCTAATTGAATTTTTGTATATGTCTTTCTCCATATAAAACTGAAAATTAAGTGAAACTGAGGTATTCCCATTCTTTAACTGTGTCACATTTGTACCTTTGAAGACTGGAATTCTGTTGTTTGAAAGGAATGAATGCTTTTAAATGATGAGAAAATCAACGTGAAATAAGAGAGTCAACTACAAAGAAAAAAATGACATTTCATCAAAGTCTTTTGTTCTTTTTACTCAGCCCATCTTTTTAAAGCTGTGGGCTTATTTTTTTGTTATATTCAAATAAGCAAAAGCACCTTAGACATATGTGTTTACATAAAGCTTTGGCCATTTGGCCTATAATTTATACATATTTCCTCCTGTAACAAATAAGCACCATCTGCATCCTTAACTTAGGGCTATAGTTTTCTGTAGGAAACACATATACCTATTTACCCTGGATTACCTATTCACATAATTAAAAAAAAATTTTTACCTTCCTCATATTTAGCTCCATCACATAAATATAAGTGCAAGTTTTCATATTTGTCTCTAAAACTGAAGAGCATGGTTTTAAAAAAGTGAAATTTAAAATGTCTAAAAATATCAAACAAAACAAAAGATATTAAAGTCCCATTTATGAAGCAGAAATCATATCTCATAGAGGATGTTTTTATGTGCAATCTTATTCAATGTTTTCTGAAGAGTCTCAACGCTAATTCTACTTCTGTTAGTTGGCAAGCTTACCATAAACAAAATTTTGCAATGCTGACCTTAAAAGAATTTAGAGGTGCTTATAGGAAACTCACTAGTTATTACCTTTTAAGCTTCAAAACAGAATATATAGTGTCTATAATAATTCTCTTTTGACTGCTTGCTTCCCTTTTTCCTGTTTAAATTGTAAATGCTATTAAAGAACACAACAAGGTAATGTAAAGGAATTTAAACACACTATATTGCAACAATATAAGTTCCATGTACAGTTATAAGCAATATGGCTGAACTTAATAATTTTACATTGCAAGTCTAATTGTGGCATCAAATTAGGAATTTTCACAAAGTACTTGCATTGGAAATTTGTATGATACAATATATTTCAATTCTCAGTTGCACAGGAAGATAATTTGTTTAACAGGAAGACTGGGAATACAGTTCATACACTTAGACCTGATTGTCCTGTTTTATACAGAGCTTAGACTCCTAGTCATAGAATTTTAGAACTTGAGGAGACCTTAGAGATTAAGTAGTTCAACAACTTCATTTTACAGAGAAGAAAATAGAGGTTAAGGGAAGTTAATTGACTTAAATAAAGTAACACAGAATGTTAGTGACAAATCTGGAATGAAAACCACTTCTTAACTTTCTCAGGACCATGAAAGGAGGTTGATACAAAAGAATTAGATATCGAAATCTCATCACAGAAATAGTACTTAGAGGAAGAACTACAATCCTGCAGCCTGTGGAACAAAAACCACATTCACAGAAAGATAGACAAGATGAAAAGGCAGAGGGCTATGTACCAGATGAAGGAACAAGATAAAACCCCAGAAAAACAACTAAATGAAGTGGAGATAGGCAACCTTCCAGAAAAAGAATTCAGAATGATGATAGTGAAGATGATCCAGGACCTCGAAAAAGAATGAAGGCAAAGATCGAGAAGATGCAAGAAGTGTTTAACAAATATCTAGAAGAATAAATAACAAACAAACAGAGATGAACAATACAATAACTGAAATGAAAACTACACTAGAAGAAATCAATTGCAGATAACTGAGGCAGAAGAACAGATAAGTGACCTGGAAGACAGAATGGTGGAATTCACTGCTGTGGAACAGAATAAAGAAAAAAGAATGAAAAGAAATGAAGACAGCCTAAGAGACCTCTGGGACAACATTAAACACAACAACCTTTGCATTGTAGGGGTCCCAGAAGGAGAAGAGAGAGAGAAAGGACCCAAGAAAATATTTGAAGAGATTATAGTCAAAAACTTCCGTAACATGGGAAAGGAAATAGCCACCCAAGTCCAGGAAACACAGTGAGTCCCATACAGGATAATCCCAAAGAGAAACACACCGAGACACACAGTAATCAAACTGGCAAAAATTAAAGACAAAGAAAAATTATTGAAAGCAACAACGGAAAAACTACAAATAACATACAAGGGAACTCCCATAAGGTTAACAGCTGATTTCTCAGCAGAAACTCTACAAGCCAGGAGGGAGTGGCATGATATACTTAAAGTGATGAAAGGGGAGAACCTACAACCAAGATTACTCTACCCAGCAAGGATCTCATTCAGATTCGATGGAGAAATCAAAAGCTTTACAGACAAGCAAAAGCTAAAAGAATTCAGCACCACAAAACCAGCTCTACAACAAATTGCTAAAGGAACTTCTCTAAGTGGGAAACACAAGAGAAGAAAAGGACCTACAAAACAACCCAAAACAATTAAGAAAATGGTCATAGGAACATACATATCAATAATTACCTTAAACATGAATGCATTAAATGCTCCAACCAAAAGACACAGGCTTGCTGAATGGATACAAAAACAAGACCCATATATATGCTGTCTACAAGAGACCCACTTCAGACCTAGGGACACATACACACACCTAGGGATGAAAAAATATATTCCATGCAAATGGAAATCAAAGGAAAGTTGGAGTAGTAATACTCATATCAGATAAAATAGACGTTAAAATAAAGAATGTTACAAGAGACAAGGAAGGACACTACATAATGATCAAGGGATCAATCCAAGAAAAAGATATAACAATTATAAATATATATGCACACAACATAGGAGCACCTCAATACATAAGACAATCGCTAACAGCTATAAAAGAGGAAATCGACAGTAACACAATAATAGTGGGGACTTTAACACCTCACTTACACCAATGGACAGATCATCCAAAATGAAAATAAATAAGGAAACAGAAGCTTTAAATGACACAATAGACCAGATAGATTTAATTGATATTTATAGGACATTCCATCCCAAAACAGCAGATTACACTTTCTTCTCAAGTGCACATGGAATATTCTCCAGGATATATCACATCTTGAGTCACAAATCAAGCCTCAGTAAATTTAAGAAAATTGAAATCATATCAAGCATCTTTTCTGACCACAACACTATGAGATTAGAAATGAATTAGAGGGAAAAAAATGTAAAAAACACAAACACATGGAGGCTAAACAATACGCTACTAAATACCCAAGAGATCACTGAAGAAATCAAAGAGGAAATCAAAAAATACCTAGAGACAAATGACAATGAAAACACGACAATCTAAAATCCATGGGATGCAGCAAAAGCAGTTCTAAGAGGGAAGTTTATAGCTATATAAGCCTACATCAAGAAACAAGAAAAATCTCAAATAAACAATCTAACCATGCACCTAAAGGAACTAGAGAACGAAGAGCAAACAAAACCCAAAGTTAGTAGAAGGAAAGAAATCATAAAGATCAGAGCACAAATAAATGAAATGGAAACAAAGAAAATAGCAAAGATCAATAAAACTAAAAGCTGTTTTTTTGAGAAGATAAACAAAATTGATAAACCATTAGCTAGACTCATCAAGAAAAAGGGGGAGAGGACTCAAATGAATAAAATTAGCAATGAAAAAGGAGAAGTTACAACAGACACTGCAGAAATACAAAACATCGTAAGATACTACTACAAGCAACTTTATGCTAATAAAATGGACAACTTGGAATAAATGGACAAATTCTTAGAAAGGTATAACCTTCCAAGACTGAACCAGGAAGAAATAGAAAATATGAACAGACCAATCACAAGTAATGAAATTGAAACTGTGATTAAAAATCTTCCAACAAACAAAAGTCCAGGACCAGATGGCTTCACAGCTGAATTTTATCAAACATTTAGAGAAGAGCTAACACCCATCCTTCTCAAACTCTTCCAAAAAACTGCAGAGGAAGGAACACTCCCAATCTCATTCAATGAGGCCACCATCACCCTGATACCAAAACCAGACAAAGATACTACAAAAAAAGAAAATTAGAGACCAATGTCACTGATGAATGTAGATGCAGAAATCCTCTACAAAATACTACCAAACAGAATCCCACAACACATTAAAAGGATCATACACCATGATCAAGTGGGATTTATCCCAGTGATGCAAGAATTCTTCAATATACACAAATCAATTAATGTGATACACCATATTAACAAATTGAAGTATAAAAACCATATGATCATCTCAATAGATGTGGAAAAAGCTTTTGACAAAATTCAACACCCATTTATGATAAAAACTCTCCAGAAAGTAGGCATAGAGGGAACCTACCTCAATGTAATAAAGGCCATATATGACAAACCCACAGCAAACATCACTCTCAATGGTGAAAAACTGAAAGCATTTCCTCTAAGATCAGGAACAAGACAAGGATGTCCACTCTCACCACTATTACTCAACATAGTTTTGGAAGTCCTAGCCACAGCAATCAGAGAAGAAAAAGAAATAAAAGGAATACAAATTGAAAAAGAAGAAGTAAAACTGTCACTGTTTGCAGATGATACTATACATAGAGAATCCTCAGGATGCCACCAGAAAACTACTAGAGCTAATCAATGAATTTGGTAAAGTTGCAGGATACAAAATTAATGCACTGAAATCTCTTGCATTCCTATACACTAATGATGAAAAATCTGAAAGAGAAATTAAGGAAACACTCCCATTTACCATTGCAACCAAAAGAATAAAATACCTAGGAATAAACCTACCTAGGGAGACAAAAGACCTGTATGCAGAAAACTATAAGACACTGAAGAAAGAAATTAAAGGTGCTACCAACAGATGGAGAGATATACCATGTTCTTGGGTTGGAAGAATCAACATTGTGAAAATGACTATACTACTGAAAGCAATATAAAGATTCAATGCAATCCCTATCAAATTACCAATGGCATTTTTTACAGAACTAGAACAAAAAATCTTAAAATTTGTATGGAGACACAAAAGACCCCAAAGAGCCAAAACAGTCTTGAGGGAAAAAAATGGAGCAGGAGGAATCAGACTCCCTGACTGCAGACTATACTACAAAGCTACAGTAATCAAGACAATATGGTACTGGCACAAAAACAGAAATACAGATCAATGGAACAGGATAGAAAGCCCAGAGATTAACCCACGCACCTATGGGATATGGTCAACTTATCTATGACAAAGGAGGCAAGGATATACAATAAGAAAAGATATTCTCTTCAATAAGTGGTGCCGGGAAAACTGGACAGCTACATGTAAACGAATGAAATTTGAACACTCCCTAACACCATACACAACAATAAACTCAAAATGGATTCGAGACCTAAATGTAAGACTGGACACTATAAAACTCTTAGAGAAAAACATAGGAAGAACACTCTTTGACATAAATCACAGCAAGATCTTTTTTTGATCCACCTCCTAGAGTAATGGAAATAAAAACAAACAAATGGGACCTAATGAAACTTAAAATCTTTTCCACAGCAAAGGAAACCATAAACAAGAGGAAAAGACAGCCCTCAGAATGGGAGAAAATATTTGCAAATGAATCAACAGACAAAGGATTAATCTCCAAAATATATAAACAGCTCATGCAGCTCAATATTAAAGAAACAAACAACTGAATCCAAAAATGGGCAGAAGACCTAAACAGACATTTCTCCAAAGAAGACATACAGATGGCCAAGAAGCACATGGAAAGCTGCTCAACATCACTAATTATTAGAGAATGAAAATCAAAACTACAATGAGGTATCACCTCACACCAGTTAGAATGGGCATCGTCAGAAAATCTACAAACAACAAATGCAGGAGATGGTGTGGAGAAAAGGGAACCCTCTTGCACTGTTGGTGGGAATGTAAATTGATACGGCCACTATGGAGGACAGTATGGAGCTTCCTTAAAAAACTAAAAATAGAATTACCATATGATCCAGCAATCCCACTACTGGGCATATACCCAGAGAAAACCATAATTCAAAATGACACATGCACCCCAATGTTCACTGCAGCACTATTTACAATAGCCAGGTCATGGAAGTAAGCTAAATGCCCATCGACAGACGAATGGCTAAAGATATTGTGGTACATATATACAATGGAATATTACTCGGCCATAAAAAGGAATGGAATTGAGTCATTTGTTGAGATGTGGATGGATCTAGAGACTGTCATACAGAGTGAAGTAAGTCAAAAAGAGAAAAACAAATATCGTATATTAACGCATGTATATGGAACCTAGAAAAATGGTACAGATGAACCGGTTTGCAGGTCAGAAGTTGAGACACAGATATAGAGAACAAACGTATGGACACCAAGGGGGGGAAAGCCACGGTGGGGTGGGGATAGTGGTGTGATGAATTGAATGATTGGGATTGACATGTATACACTGATGTGTATAAAATTGAGGACTAATAAGAACCTGTTGTATAAAAAAATAAATAAAATTCAAAAATTCAAAAAAAAAAAAGAGAAATAGTACTTAAAGCCATTTGACTGGACTCAGTCATTAAGGGACCAAAGAAGGGGAGCGTCTGAAACTGGCATTGTTAATCAGAAGAGGCAGAGCCAGGAAGGGCGGCTACAGAGGAGTACCTGGTAGAATGATAAGAAAACCAAGAGACTGTGAGATCATTGAATCCAAGAAAAGAAAGAAATGTTGGATGTGTATTCAATGCTGCTGAAACATCAAGTAACAAAAGCCCGTGTACATGACCATCAGGTTTAGCGACATGGAAATCACTGACAACTGAGCTTGGATGGGGTTGTCAAGAGCAAATCCTCATTTATCAGAGTGGATAAAGGTGAGAAAGTGACTCGAGGATGTTAAGCTTAGGATGTTTTTCTATGATGGCAATATCTGAGGGGAAAGGAGAGGTTAAATGCATTAAGCTACTTCTTCAAATTTGTACCCCCAGTAACAAAATCAACACCAACAAATATTAAATTGCTATGGGAAACTGGCTTGGCATTTCTTACAGGGGACATATGCACAGTAGTTTGTTTTGGGAGGAGGGTGGAACTATAAGTTAACCACTCATCCTAGAATGAAATGTGTGTTCACCTTACAAAATGTTATGGAATCCCTGAGGGTGAGGGACAAAGCTTTATCCTCCATTCCATCCTAACCAAAAGTCCTAGCTCAACCCCCAGAAAACAATCCATGTTTTTCTCCAAAAAACCCTACTAAGACACTCCGTAGCTGAAGCAGTCTACCTTAAAGACTTGTTTCTTTTTGCAGGAGCTCATCAATATCTGCACAGCCTTGCCGGCAGCTACGAGGCCTGTCCATTAATGAAATGTTAATGACTGAATTAGACCTGTAATAACTGAAGTAGGAGGCACTGCTGTGAGTCCATTAGCATCCTTTGAAAAGACCCTGCTGAGGAACAAGTAAACACTGCACACAATGAGAAAACTTTCGGGCACAAGAGTTGGAAGTGTTACACCGGTGTTTTCACATGGAAAATGACATTTCCCTGAAACAGGATTAGTTTATTTAGGAAAGCTAATCCCAGTCACTATATTTCTTCAGACAAAAATAAAGACTGAAAGATGGATGATGTACTTATTCAAAAGTGTTTTGGTTTAATTCCAATATTGCACAACTGTTTTTGCAAAACTTTTTAGGATAACTTCCATTTGTCAGGTGCCAATTATTCCCAATAACTATGGCTCTTCTTTTCCTCTCACCTGGTTCTTATAATGATTTGTTTTTAGTTTTCTTATACTCCCTTCTTTTCAACTATTTATTGCTTTTATGCTTCAAGTAAATCCTACAATCTGTGCAATACCATCTATCCTTTTTTAAAAAGGGGAAAAACATAGGGAGATTTAGGACACTTTTTTAACCTTCATTAATATAAGATGATCGTAGAATTCACTACTGAGATGTAAATATAAATCATATGACATATAAAGTGAAAGCTGTTATGTATTAGCATCTAGCTCAATTCAATAATATATTGTTCTTGTAATAAGCCTGAAGATTTACCATTTTTATTTAAACATATATTGTAATTCAATAATACTTGAATTGTAGCAACTTGATGTGAGGTAAAAATAATTGCTATCTCAAATTATTACAAAAGACAGAATAGCTAAGGCTAATTCTATTAGATTTCTTTATTATGTCTACTGTGGGTCTTATTATTTTCCCATATTCATATCTGGATCTCTAACCACAGTTAAAAATAATGTATATGTGGTTTGAGGATTGGACCTTAGGGTTTGCTAGACATGTGCTTTAGAAATACACATGCTACGAAAAAAAAAGCTACAAAAAATATTGTATTTTTTTGTTACATAAAATATTATATATCAAATAAAGTAGTTCGATAATATGTATTGCATTTTATGTTTAACCTCAAACATCCTTCCAGGTCCTTAGTTCTAGATTTACTGATAACTAGTTGTGTGGCACTAGGCAAGTCCTTTAACCTTTCAGGGGTTTTTTTTAATCTTTAAAAAGAAAGTTTATAAAGGATAAAAACTATAGATATTTAAATTTTACATTTATATAAACTTAAAATTTATATAATTATGGTTTTTGATATATTAAACATTCAAAGGTGGAAATAGGAGATAGAAAGAATTTAAAAGGTGCATTACAAATCCATCAGCTAACTCTGTCCCACAAAAAAAGGAGAAGTCATATCAGGGGAACCCAAATTCACAGGAAAAAAATAGAGTCTACATGAGTACAAAATAAATATTTTAACAGAATTCACAAACACAACAAATCATAAAACGTATTTGTTTGAACAAACTGTGCTGTAGTATAGCCCTTAAGAGGTTGGATTAAAAGGGACAAATCAAAATACCAGCATGTTTCTTTTTTAAAACCTAAATGTTGGTTTATTATGCAAATCATTTGCTCCTTGATTTACACATCTGGAGTGCTGTGGTTAACTTTGGACCTTAAAATACAGACACGTGGCACTTCCACACACACACACGCGCGCGCGCGCGCGCGCGCGCGCGCACCCCATCTTGGTTCTTGAGATCTTTGTCAGTTTTCTTATTTCATTTCAGCTTGCTATCTGAATTCAAGGGAAGAAGTTCTGCACAGTATTTGCAAATAGCAAGCATGACACTTGACTTGAAATTCAGACCATGCAAACGGGCCTATAAAGATGAGATCAGTGACACATAGTAACACCTGACAAGAATTATCATTTTGATTACAGCTAATGGAATGCTTTTCTTCATTCAGAACTCCCAGAGTCTGTAAATACGGCCTTACAGTTTTAAATGGATAAGAAAGAGAAATCCATCAAGCCCAAAATGGTACACTGATAACTATGAATATGTAATTTATGGATAATCAACTGAAGGTATTTTCCGGAAGAGCCAAAGTTCAAGTACGGTACATACTAGTAGTATAAACACCATATGAGCTACTACGAAATAATAGGCTCATAAAATCACTCACAATAATAATAGTGAGTTTAAAGGCAATTTGAAGCAGTAGGCTATGAGCTTTGAACTGAATCTCAGCATTTAAGATTGGATTTCTGTTTTTTCCTGGACAACTACTGATTCCAGAATCAAATATCAACTGGCTTTTGTAATGTGAAATGTATCCACCAAAGTTCTGTGTTTTCTTTTTTGTCTTTAGTTAAGTATTAATTATTTTATGGAATAATGAACAGACTATCCATAAGACTTCATCAGTACAAAATTTCAAGGGAAAAGTCCAAACATATCTATTATTTTTCAATAACAGTAAACTCCTGTTAGCAACATATGTGTAATCATCCCCTATGTCAAAGAACAGGATTGAGGTTATAAAGAAGTATAGAAAATGCCACATGTTCTCAAATTCCTAGAATTCTAAAATGTTTACCATGTAATAGAATACTCAAATATCACATTATTTTGGAATTATAATATATGGCTTATCCCACTATTAAAAATAGCATGAAATTTTCCAAAGTAAGATTGATCAGGATTTAATTAACTTTGCACCCAAAGGATTGGTGAAGCCCTATCATAATAGATAACTTAATAGAGATCCCAGGGTCCATGAAGCACAGATGATATTCCACCTTATTTGGAACAGTATCGGTCCTTCTTAACACTGCTGTGTGAATATCCATTGGCCTTTGTTCTAAAAAAATTATAATGTAGAAGGTAAAAATCTTAATTGTAATCTGGAATCACCAGCACTGACACTCTCTCATTGTTTCTCCTGTATTAATAACACTTGGAGAACCTCTCTCTAATACACTAAATTGTAGAGAGAGAACAAGGCCCTTTAACTAATCAAATAGCTATTGTATTAATTCATTTATTTGTACATCCTTTTATAAAATTGTATTAAGCACATATTGCGTATGAAACAGTTTATTTTTATGTGCTGGTGGTCCACTGCTCTCAAAAATTTTCAAGTTCAATAGGAGGTATCTATTCTTTCATTCATTCATTTGGTGTTTTTGGCATATTTCCTGAACCCCGATATTCCAAGCACTGCTGTAGATACCAGAGACACAGACATGAGAAAAACTGCCAGAGTCTCTACTTTCGTGAGACTCGTGGGTTCATCATGCGGAAAGTAAAAATTGTTGTTTAAATGCCATAAGAGATAAAAGGAAATAAATATGAAGGCTAAAAAATGACACAGTATCTGACTTCACAAAGAGTGGAGAGGTGCTGGAGGAGACAGGAGGGTCAAGAACTTGTAACCAAAAGGAAACTGTGATCATATTGGTTTGGTGGTAAATATAATACCTTTGTAATGTAGGAGCCATCACATATGCTTTCTCGGCTATTTAACAATGGAATGTATCCTATACCTGTGTTTTTCCTGTGAATTATTACTAGGTGTAGTAAGATGACTTGAGACACATAAACTTCAAAATGCCTTCAAATCACTTGACTAGGAACAAAGAAAGGCTTGATAGAAAAAAGGGATCAAGAACGCTGGTTAGAGGATAGGAACCTGTGAAACTAGTAACAGTATTGGACTTTAACCTGGACTTTAACAATGACCATACCTGTCATTGCCCAGGATGATAACATTTTCTGCCTTTTTTTTTTTTTCTTTGCGGTATGCGGGCCTCTCACTGTTGTGGCCTCTCCCATTGTGGAGCACAGGCTCCGGCCGCACAGGCCCAGCGGCCATGGCTCACGGGCCCAGCTGCTCCGCGGCACGTGAGATCTTCCCAGACCGGGGCACGAACCCATGTCCCCTGCAACGGCAGGCGGACTCTCAACCACGGCGCCACCAGGGAAGCCCCTGCCTTTTTTTTTTTTTTCCCAGAGGAACTTCTCCCTTGATCAGAGGGGCAGAGATTATTCTGTCTCTGGTTAAGATGTATATCGCAGAGGTTCATATTCACTAGTGTGTCCTGCCTACCTTGACAAGTACTTTCCAGTTGCTTTATGGGTTCTCAGAATCACATTTAGCTTACAATTAGATTTTATATTGTAAATGCTTTCCATTTCCCATTGATTTCTTGAGCTTTCTGGTCTATCCTTTGCGAAGAAAAGAGGAAAGTTTACATGTGTTCCTCTAGGTTAATTCTACTCAGTGGAACTTGTCAGTGGTGACTAGAACTGTGTTTTTAAGCAGAACTCCAAGTGTTCAGGCTTGGCAATTAATCAGTTGCTTACTAAAAATGTAACTACTGAATTAGCAGATATTCTGCTTATATTTCAGCAAATCTGAAGAGGAATTCTGGAGTGAAATAGACATAGATGACTTCTACATCTCAATATGAGTTACCATCTACCCAGAATTATTTTTTTGTATATTTTCCTCCTTGCAAATTTGAGTTCAAAGGAGCCTAATGACTGTTGCTTTCACCATTATCTGTTACTATTCACAAGTTCAAGATGCAATTTGAATGTCAACCCAACTGACTCTAGTAAAAGGGAAGTGGAGGAGTTAGTGCTATCCTGAGGGTAGAGAAGCAACAGAGTAAGGTTTTTAACAAAAAAAGCACAGGCAAAGTTCTCTCCCTCAGGTCAATTTCTAACAAAATGGGTGGGCACAGCCTAACCCTCTCCATGACCAAGAGGAGACTTTGCACTATGGACTGGATGGCTCCACACTGGAGGCAAACAGCAATCCTAATGTCAGAAGCTCAATGATGCTTTGTTTAATCCTATAGCTTTGGGCCAAGGGGACACATTCTGCAAGAGAAAGAAAGAGAAGGTAACAGGAAAAATTATGTTCTTTGCAAACAGCCCTGTTTTCTCCAGTAGATCTCTATAAATACACTAATTCATCATAAGCTCTGAGGCAAGGCAAGGAAAATAATTGTTAAGTTCTTATTTGGTACTGTGTTCTTTATATATAATTTCACTTTATCTTCACAGATCACTGCAAATTAATGTCTATTTTGACATGAAGAAACTGAGGCTTAGGAAATTAGTCAGCTGAGAGTTGCGCTGCATGGGTTCCTGCCATGGCTCTGAGTATTCTGACTGAATGGGTCTGAGGTGGGACCCAGGATTCTGCAGTTTACTAAGTTTTCCAGGTGATTCCTCTAACCAATCAGTTTTGTCAATCATAGCAACAGGCTGTGCTGTCTCTCAGAGTAAATATCTCAGTATATTGAGAAAAAAAAAACAAAACAGTTGTAAAGACAATGTATCAAGGACACCGCAAAGTAAGTAAAAGAAGTTATTTTTCTGAATCATCAGAAATATGTCTTCAGGGCAAGACAATGCATGAATATGCAATTGCAAAGGAAAAGATATAGATAAGAGTCTCCTGTGATGGTGACCCAGAGCTATACAGGGATGTACCTTAGAGGGTCAGAGCAAATAAAATAGACATTGTAAATTTCAAATGGAAAATGATTCTTTGGCTAAGGGAGGAAAGAGAGAAAGAAAGAAAGTGAGGTGCTGATTGGTAGTGGAAGACATTAAATCCCTTCCCCTCCATTCCAGTGTCAGTGACTTCCTAAAAGGTGGAAAGGAAGAGGATCACTGATACCAAACCAAAGGAATGGAGCTGATGCCTCTGTGAAAGAGAGACATCAGTTAGCCTGCGGAATTTTTTCATATTCAGCGGGAGTTCCTGAGAGTGCTGGAAGGCTGAACAATGAAGCGAAGAGCTCCAAGGTCTTACACGCCCATCAAGAAAATAAATAAAGTTTAAGGGGCTGCAAGGGATGTGAATGAATTATGCAATATTAACCCTGGAAGTTTTTGTGTTTCTATGCAATCATTATACTTCAAGGATGGTTACATGATATTTTCTTTCATTTTAATTTTGTTAGACATCAGTGGAGAGGGTATTCTTCAGCTATGTCTAGGAGGATGCAGGAAGAGGAAGTATCTCAGCCCTCTCTTTACAGATCCCACTCATCTTTTTTAACAAATCTCCAACAGATCCTCTCGAGGCCAACACTACAGCCAGCAGAGCCAGATCACAGAGGCTTCCATTACTTCAGGTCAGCTGGGCAGGAGCATACAGGGACTGATGACAACACCAAAGTCACAGCCATGAAAATGTCTATGAATCAGTTCCCAACCTTGCCTGAAATTACAATGCCCAAGCAGCAGTTCAGACTAATTAATTCATAATCTCTGACCATGAGGTCCAGGCATCAGTATTTTCAAAAGTATCCAAGATGATCCCAGTAACTGGCTAGTGCTGAAAACCACTAGTCTGAGACTTTGCCTGTTTCTCTCAGAGGTTAAAGATTTTGCAAACATTCTGTAATGGAGAAAATGGAACTTAGTGAAAATGACACCTGTAAATATAGTTAGTAGTTACATACTTGTTTTGAAAAACAGAATGTATTCAGGCATAGCATTCTTTTACTTCTAAATCAATTCTTATTTCATATGTCCCAATTTAAATATGTTAAAAAATCTTTCATATTATCCAGGAAGAAATGCATTAGCATTAGAGAACTTAAATGACCATACACACTCATGATCAGGTCATCACTGATGGAGGTGGCAATTACGCAACTAGTACGTAAACAGAAAACCTCTCCTATTTAGGTGACTTAGTATTATAAAATTTAAAATAAAAATAAATTTTTACAAAGTTTTTAATAGTAATAATCATTAATTCAGCCCTTGATTCTGGATCAACTAAAGCCCCAATTTCATAATGTCACAGGGAGAGAGACTCTTTCCAATGTGATCTTTTGTACCTGATTTATTGGAAAACTAAATTGTTCTCTCTCTCTCCTTCCGTTTCCAGTCTTCTTCTGTTTGTTTGTTTTGTTTAGTGTTTAGGATGGATGACTATTGTGAGGAGGTCAGGTAAAAGATAACATGGGATCAACAGAAGCAATTCTGTCCCACAGAAAACCAGATTATTAATACTCTAAGCTCCTTGATGTCCAAATTTCTCAACTCCAAGGTAAGGAAAGTATTAGATCTAGGACTTCGAGGCCCTTCTGCATCATATACTTTGTAGAGAAAAGAAATCCGGATTAGGAACCAAGGGCTAGGATAAGTAAACACAGTGCTGGAGTTAACAAGTTGTGCTATCTTGAGCAAATCTCTTAACCAAACTCTCTGACATTAATTTTTTCATCTGTCCACTAAAGGGCTTGGATGACACTGAACGGCTTAGTTCCTTCTAACTTGAACTTCTTTGGCATAATTTTAGATCTGTGACCTATGGAGATAATTGCATTTTGGGGAGTTTGATGACAATTCATTTCATTTGTTGTAAATCAAATGTAGGGGGAATAAACAAGTTATGTAGGGTTCCCAGAAAAGACTGGAAAACATTTCTTTCCTGTAACTGTGCTTTTTATAATTGCAGGTTACACAAATTTCCATATTATTTCAGTTGCAGAAGGTCTGCTCAACATTGATTTAGAGCATTCAGATTACATTAAATATGTACGTTCTATGAAATGACATGGTATGTACATATAATTAAAGATTCTGGGGTGTGTTTTTGGACAAAATGTTGTTGCTGCAATAAAAAAAAAAAAAGGAAAGAAAGGGAAAAAAAGGCTGAATCCCCAAACCAAACAAAACCTCAAACACCAAAAGCTGCATAAATCAAAGCTTAAAATCTGACTGGTAACAGCAGGACCAGATCCATCAGTATAAACTGACGGAGGTGTGGTTTCCAAACCTACTCAATCCACTTGTATATACAAAGCTTGAATTTACTGGGCTTTGCAGGGGTGACCATTTGCTTCTATGGCTCAAGCTTTGTTTCCTTGAGGGTTTCTCAGTCTCTCTCCCTCTTGAACAAACTGCACGAGATGCGGTTTTTTGTTTTTTTGGGTCCAAGCCATTTGCATTCCTCTTAGTCTTTCTCCTTTTAAGGTAAAATGGGTTTTAATTCATGTTAAAGCCAATGAAATTTGGCATATTCTGATTCTAAGGCATGATTTCTTTCCATATAGCTTTTGTAGGATAATGATCTCTGTATATTTGAAAATCAGAAGAATTAGGCTAAAAGACTCATTGAAAGGTCATCTAAGCCACATTCCTACCTTCACACACATATACTCTAGAACAGAGAAGAGAGCTTCTCAAAGCTGTCCCCCACTTATTCTGCTGAAAAAAAAAAGTTTCATCTGAACAAATCATTTTAACAGGATGCCAATATTTACTTATTCCTAGCACCTAAATGATGTTCAGAGATATTGGACCGTATGGAATGACAGGCCTGGATTAGAGGCAGAGAAGAAACACACTCTTCCATTGCTGTCACTTTGACCCACGTTACACATGTGAGACTTACACCGATAAGAGATTCACATCTTCTGATCTGCACATTTTCCCAGAGACAAACTGTACACTTTGTGAACATTAAACTGATGTTGCACATAACTTGGTGGTTCAGAAGTGTCAGCTGCATATACTGTCTTTATACTCTAGGTCACAGTCCTTGGAAGGGCCATTGCCTGCAGCTACTGGATAAAAATGACAATTCTTCCCACGCAGTACTTTTTGGTACATATGCTGAAATATTTGATTTTTTACTACGTTTTAGGCTATCTTGGTGAGGATTCTGCTACTTCAGACATATTAGGACCCAGAATCAAAATAATGCTGATTTTCAGCCATGCTTTCATTTAGAGCTACAAGCAGAAAATTAAAGACCTTGAATTCTCTCCTTCCTCATATCCGAATCCAACACTTCTCTAAATATTTACATCTGAAAAAAACTATAAAGTCTCTAAAATAAAATACATGTATGATAAAAGAGTATATGAAAAAATTCAAGTCTTTTAGCCTTCCTTTTATCAGACCTCTTATTTATATAATAAGAATATCCATTAACACAGGAAAAATTCCAAACTACTTACTGGTTTTGCAGACACAAGTCAACTGGTTTATCTCTAGGTCTCATTTGAGAAATTTACTTAAATAATCTTTGCTTGTCATGGTGGCTAAGTTTTCAAAGAATATATATATATTAGTATATTATTAGCATTATTAGTACAATAGTATATATATATATATAGATAGATATATACACAATAGTGTATATATCTATACATATCTATATCTATATATCTATATGGTCTCCACAGAGCAGGAAATCCCATGATGTTAGAACATCTGACTTACTCTGAGGCGAAGAACTTTTAACTATTGATGCTCTTTGGTCCGAAGGCAAAGAAGGTGTTTAGCTGTGAGACGGCACCACTTTTTAAAACGCAAACCATTTTCTCTCTTTGGGATATTGTCTCATATATTTCCATGTCTAAATGTCTCTTATTTTTTCAAAACTCAGTGAAATTGTCACCTTTTCCATAAATCAGTTTGGCTGAAGTTTACAGGCAAAAGCAATCTTCCTAAAAACTCTCATAATACTTTATTTGTATTCTCTTTATATTACCTCGTGCTTCTGGTTTTATTTTTGTCTGTGTGTTTATTTATAAAGTTTCTTGAAATAATAATAATCATCATCATCACCCTATTCATCTCATCCTGTTTTGCATCTTTTTTTTTTTTTTTTCTGTTTTGCACCTTATACAATGCCTGCCTGGCACAATACCTTGAATAGTGTAGATACTTAATGCACATTTTTGAATACATGAAAGAGAGATATAACACTGTTAATCTGTGTTAGGGTATGACAGTATCTCTATTGCACTTCTTAACATTCTGTTTCCAGCCTAAAAGAGAGAAACAGTTTGCTCTTTAGGATTTTGCAACCTGCTCCAACCTCAAGTTCTGAACTTAAACTAAAATCTGGCTCCTTTTGAATCAAGAATTAGTTTGTTTCCTTCTCTGTCTTCTTCAGAGTCCTGAGCTGCTTTGAAAATTCGCTGGGATTCTATGAGATGTGCAATGACAGCAGATTCTTCTAACCGACCATCCCAGATATTTCTAGGAATTAAGTCTATAGTCTCCTGAGCTATGTCAGGTAACAGAGGATCATCCACAGGCCAAATGATAAAATTATAACTAGGATTTCCACTTAACAGCAGACCCAACAAACGATCAATGCCCGGAATACACATATGGTTACAAATACAAGGGGCTGCCTTCGTTCCTCACAGAAGTCTTCTCTGCAATCAATAATCCTAGCAGGGCTCACTGAGTGAATTGCCACCAGGTTCTCAGAAACAAAAGTTTATTTTATTTTTTGTAATACCTTAGGTTAGAGAAGAACAACATTAGCAGAGGTCCACCTTATCAAAATATAAAGAAAAGTTAGGTATACCATAAAGTCATCTCGGCCACTTGAAATTTTGGTCCTAAACTAACATAGTACTCATTTGAATTTTTGCTGAAACCATCTTTGCTTAGAAATTATTAGAATGTATCTAAGATGATAAATAAAGTGTAAGTATGTTAAGGGAAAAGATGAATACATTTGACTCAATTTTTGAGGGAAAAGATGAATACATTTGACTCAATTTTTGAAGTCTAACGCATAAGAATAATTGCAACGCAAATGTCCTACTGGGTTAAGCTATTTGCTGCATATAATTGATAAAGTCATATAATGTTACATATAAAGTGTTTCTACAACTCAATAAGAATAAAGATTTTAAAACTGACAAAATATCAGCAGGCAATTCACTGAAAGATATTACTAACAGGAAATACACACCTAAAAAGGCAACCTATTTCTGTTCAAATAAAATGACTTTTTAAAAAAGCTTCTTTTCAACTATCAAATGAAAAATATTGTAAAGTTTAAAAATATCTAGAGCTAATGTGGTTGTGATCACCTTTATAGTGACAATAAATCCTAAAATTGAATCTCTACGTGTCCTTTGACTCAGCCTCTCTACTTCTGGGAACTTATTTATAAAAATGTACTCACAATACAAGCACATATAAAAAAATGTATTGCAGTATTATGTATAATAGTACAAATTTTTGAAGAACCAAAGTGTCCATCAATGGAAAGGATTAAAGTAATTCATCATATATTCATGTGATGTATGGATATGACATGTGAATATATGAATATCTTAAGTTTGGAGCGAAGTGAGAGTAGCGGCAACATATATTCACTACCGAATGTAAAATAGTCAGCTATTGGAAGCAGCAGCATAGCACAGGGAGATCAATATAATACTCAGACTCTAATTCCAAAAACTTACAAAAATAACTTGATATTTTAATGACATTAAGTATGCCAAATATTATAATGCTTTTATAGTCCATAAGGGGAAAATACCTTCATATATTTAATATTTTTCAACCACAACATAACCAGTGATTTTCACTTAAAGTCGCTGAGACAATAAAAATATAAAACGGAATACAATCTCTGTTGGGTAGCATTAACCTTTACTCAGTCATTAAACAATGAGAAATACTGGGCTGTTTTTGTTATGGATTAAGAAAATGCTTTTGGAAACAGATAAACATTTGTCCCTGCTGGAAGCTCCTTCAGCAGTAATGCATCATTATGCCTGACCAGCCCTAGAAACCTAGGAAAGACAAAATATGTACATGTTGGTTGTTAAGCATATGTGATATGTTTTGCTTTGTCCCCTGGCAACCAGAAGATTTTTGAACTTTGCCAAAATCCAAACTTTTGAAACTCTTAAGCTGCTTAATTTTTATATTCATAGAATGTAACCCAAGGTAGAGTTTTGTTTGGAAAACTAAATGACTTGCGTTGTGACAGATTTTGTTTATCTTAGTTTTGTTTAACTTAAATGTTAGGCGCGACAGCTTCAATTCCAATCAGACTCCATGCTAGTTATTTAGATCTACATGAATGGTTGATGAATTTTAAAGATCACATCAATTTCATGTCTTTATCATGGCTTGCTGTAGCCATTAAAGTGAAGTGGCTACAGACTTGGAATCAGAGGATGAGTGTTCTAATCTTGCACAGCTCTGTTATCTAAACCAGT
Organism: Orcinus orca; assembly: GCF_937001465.1. Taxonomy (NCBI): domain Eukaryota; kingdom Metazoa; phylum Chordata; class Mammalia; order Artiodactyla; family Delphinidae; genus Orcinus; species Orcinus orca. Next base: position 36,568,462 of record NC_064565.1, on the reverse strand, counting down.
CTGAGACTTCAGAAAATCATGTAATCCCTCTGGTCCCAGTTTCTTCATTTTTAAATTAAGGAGGTTCAAAGAGTCTTAAAAAGTGTTTGAGGTATACATTTCCTCTTTTAAATGGGAGGGATGTAAAAGGTTTTCAGGCTAGTGACATGTGACCACGTAAGCCTCTCATTCTTACTCAGTCAATTCTTGACCCCGCATTCCATCCTCCAGACCTCCAGAATGCTCTGTTATATACCTCTTAATTCTAGAGCATACATCCCACGAAAAATGCATTGGAAGTGTCATAAACTTTTTAAAAGTATTTCCATGTTCATTATTACCGTTCACCATTAAAGATATTGAATCATTTTTCCTCTTTTTAAAATGTGTCCACCCTTTCCCCTTATTCCATTTCCACATATGCCAGGGGTAAACCGTGCTCTTCCAATTTAATTTGATTGCTGTTTTCACAAACAATGGACCAGCCTGAAAGACTGAACTAAACCATGGAATCCATTGTAATTGACAAAGCTTCTATATATACCATCTTTATAAAGCATCTAACTTGTATCCTCAAATAATACCTCATATAAAGATGGATAGTTTTGCTGTCTTTAACATCCAGTCTGGTGATGTTATATCACTGTCTGTGACATTCAAAGGATATGGGGCCCATAAGTAAATATTTGTCACTGGAGACCATCGGCCTATGGCAAAATAGACACCAGAGTGCTACATAATTTGTGTTTGTTCAGAGAAAGACTATTCAGATTTTTTTATCCTAATGATAAAAAAATTGCTCTTGCTACTTGTTCCAGTAAAAGAGAAAAATATTCTTAAATGCTAAAACAATAGTAGCTCCTTTGGTGAGTGATGCGCCACTTAGTAATAATGCAGTAGGTTTTGAACAGATCTGTAGTTTTTCAAAGGCAAACATCAAATAGAAAGAAAAAGGTTATGTCACCTTCACCCTCACAGTACTGTCATTTATATGCTATCAGCTCATTAAATTCACATTAGGATACTCCATGGGACTTGAGTTGCTATTAGTGCACCTAAATGGCATAACAAAATCTCAGTTCACTTTAAGAGAGATGGCATTGCGACATTTTGTATTTCATCACTGAATTATTACAGTCTCAGATGCATTCTGCTGTGATGGTAATGGAAGGAGGAGTACAAGAGAGGAAAGCTGTCCATTTGTTGTGCCCCAGGGAGAGAAAAAGCAAAGTTTGATTTAAAAAAATTTAAGGAAGTGAAAGTAAAGCATTAACAATTTAACCCCTGTATCAAGGCTGAAAATACACAAGTAAAGGCAAATGTTACATTTTGAGATAGGCTCTAAGGAATTTAGGGTAAACTGAATGTATTGAACGCTACGGGAGTTTGGGTGGTTGGCTGGTTTATGGTGACAGGTGGATGATTTTCAGGACTCTGTGTTACCTTTATAAAGTCCTTACTGGTAGCACACACCGTACTGTCCTTTTCTATTATATTCTCATTGATTCCGTCTTTGTGAAAAAAAAATATGGGTAGCCTGTCAAAGGTAAATGATCCTGTGACAAATATTGTGAATACTGATAGTTCTCTCCATGATAAGAGAAGCCTTTCACGATGACAAAAACTTATTGTCTCCTATTCTGACTTCCATGCTTCCAGGCAAGATTTCATGAAACAATTTTAGCACCATTTACAATGATCAGACTGTACATTTGTCAAAAGTAAAGTCACCAGTGGAAGAAGCCTGGCTTAGCAGTGATTTACATATGATACCAGAATTAGTGTTGCCTCCAAAAACCAGTACGCTTAGGAGGATTTTGTTGAATATTCAACCAAAAGAAATAAGCAGAGTATGTGCCTGGTATAATATGTTCCTATACTGAAGTAGAGAAATAGACATGTTTATTATGAGATGAAATTGTGTAATAGTACAGCACGCTCTCTTCTAAAGATCATTTCTTCGTCACTTATATCATTATTTGCACAATATTTAAAATTGTAGTTGTGAAGGCAGTTTAGACTTCATGGCTATTGCTTTCTTCTGCATCAATTGTTACACAAAATAATACGTACTGAATATGTGGAAGAATGAATACCGGTTGCTTGTTAGGAGATGTGGGTTGTAGCTGGAGCTCCGTTGCCGAGTGTGTGGTTGATAGCTCCCCAACCCCTTGAGTGTAGGTTTTCTCATCTAATAAAATGAAGGGGTTTAACTAGACTGTCATTAAGATTCCCTACAATTCTCAACATTTCTGTGTTACAGAAAAGAGCAGACTGTTGGAAAAGGAGACCCAACAGGAGTCTGGGGTATTGGTCTTTGCTTGGCTATTAACAACCTGAGACCTAAATTAGCCATTTACTTACTCCAGGCCTTTGTTTACCTTTCTATGAAATAAGGCAAATTACTTTCTGATCTCTGAAACATCCTGAGATCTAAATTCGTATGTTTTTTAATTCTCCAATCCTTTCCTAGCTCTATCACAATTTTACCTTGTGATATTGGACACAGTATTAAAGCATACAGATTACTCATCATTCTCTTTGGAAATTATATTTAGCATACCAATCTACTCTTGAGAGTTTAGAAAATGTTGCTCAATCACAAATGAACAGCTGCAACTGTCAACTAGCTACAAATTTGTACGGCATCTAGTTTTATCTCTGCCTCTTTAATGTCACAGTCTCCCACAACTTTCTAGTCTCTTAACCTCAGCCTGATTCAATCATTAGTTTATCTGCCTAACACCCATAGCCATCTGATTTCATAACCATCCTAATAAGATAAGGAAAATGAGATCCACACAGGATAAATGACTCACCCAAAGCGACATAGCAGAGAACTACGATCAGGGTAGACTCTTAAGTCTGGTAACTTTCAGTGTGATGCTTGCTCAGCCAGTGTCCTACTGACCCAGGGTCTTCACCTATTCTCTTTTTTTCAGCTTTCACAAGGCTGAGAGAAGGGTGAATTCTTTGAGGGGGTTTTGTATTCACTACAAAGTAAGTTGTTGTAAAATGATAAGACTTTAATGGTAAGATATGAAGAATCGACCAGCATTGAGTGTGAATTTTTCAAGGGAAACCAATTCATTTCTGGTGCTCTCTGAAATGAATGAGCAGTAGATAGATGATTGTTTGCTCAACCTGAGAGGGTGTTCTAATTCAGATTTAATGCAGTCAAAGTATGCTTGGAATTGCAGTCTAACTTCTATTTGTCTTTATAACCCCAAGCCAACTGCAAAGGCTGGGTGGCATAAGGTAGAGAGACCTTATAAACATGTCCTAAAAAAAAAAAAAGAAAAAGAAAAAAAAGACATGTCCTGTATTGAACCATTAAATACAATCATTTTAGAATCAAGCCAGTGTTTGCAGTTATGTTCCCCTCAGGTGTGCTTTTTTTTTTTTTTAAGAGTAAAAAATGTGTGTGTGTGTGTGTGTGTGTGTGTGTGTGTGTGTGTGTGTGTGCGTGAAATCTCCATACCAAGCAGCAATAGAGTGTTAAGCTATGTAGCCGGTACATTGATGTTATGCTCTTTAAATAGAAATTACCCTAAAAATATATGAATATGGTCATTAAATGTCACCTCGTGAATTGAAGCTGACATCATTCAACACAAAACAAATGAGGTTAGCCATTTGTAGAAGTAACCCTCCCTAAGAGACTATTTTACATGTCTTGATGATTAGATAAATAGGTCTCCTAAAATTGAACAAGGAGCCCATGGAACTTTCCCAAAACCCAATGGAGACACATTAATCTGAAATGTAAGTAATGAAAGATAAGATAGAAAGTAATTAATTGTGTGAACTAGCCATCATAAAGAAATGTTATAACAGAATATTTTGTTAACTGATCAGGAATATAGTTTTGTTGTGGGTTTTTTTTTTTTTTTTTAAACAAATACTAAAATGTGTCAGTGCTTACTCAGCCATGACTCAGAAGGAAGGTAGCTGGTTTGGTGATGTTGTTCTTAACTTCTTGACAGGTATAAACATAAAAGGCAGAAGGATTCATCAGTCTGCCACTAATTGAATGTACTATTCCCCAATATCTGCCAATTCCCTTTGTTTCGCTTCTTGACTCACCACAAAAATCATCTGCTCTTATTTTGATTTCCCAAGAAGACTTTTTTACTGGGAAGGAGCATGTACTTGCCAGCTGATGCAAGTATTCTATTTTATTTTTATTTTTTATACAGCAGGTTCTTATTAGCTATCTATTTTATACATATTAGTGTATATATGTCAATGCCAATCGCCTAGTTCATCCCACCACCACCACCGCCCTTCCCCCAGCTTCCCCCCTTGGTGTCCATACATTTGTTCTCTACATCTGTGTCTCTATTTTTCTGCCTTGCAAACCAGTTCATCTGTACCATTTTTCTAGATTCCACATATATGCATTCATATACAATATTTGTTTTTCTCTTTCTGACTTACTTCACTCTGTATGACAGTCACATTCTGTTACATAGCGCAGTGTGTTGTTCTGTTTAAGTGAATAAATTGGCATTCTGGTTTATAAATCTGTTTCCCGTAAGCTGATTCAGTATTACTGAATCCTCCAGAGTCTGACAATCCCTGGGAAAACTGGTAAAATAGTGTTCCTGACTAGGCAAAGCCAAGACCCACACCCAAGTCTGAAGGAACTCCAGCAAATATTATTTATCTGCCATGTGTTCCTACCAGAAGCAGCCCTTCAGCCAACCTCTTTCTACAGTCCTGGTAATTACAAGTGAGAAAAGCTCTTAGGAGGAGGACTCCCATGGTGAACAGGAACAGGACTAGTGTATACCATGTTCACCTCTCAGAGATTCACAAATTATTTTATATCATAATGAACTGTAAAAGATAAGTCTGATTAATATTGTGCAAACCGGGCTTCCCTGGTGGCGCAGTGGTTGAGAGTCCACCTGCCAATGCAGAGGACACGGGTTCATGCCCCGGTCCGGGAAGATCCCACATGCCGCGGAGCAGCTGGGCCTGTGAGCCATGGCCGCTGAGCCTGCGCATCCGGAGCCTGTGCTCCGCAACGGGAGAGGCCACAGCAGTAAGAGGCCCGCGTACTGGGGAAAAAAAAAAAAAAAAAATTGTGCAAACCAATATTTCTCAATACCCCAATATTTTTATGTGACCTATATTAAACTTTCTGGGAATATACTATGAAAACTATGGGGAATATGATAGTTCTAGGAATCCTGAAGAATACCTGGCAATACAGCTTCTCATCTGGGGTTTCTATCTCTTTTGCATCTGGGTACAAAGGAAAATTTTTCAGTATATAAATCTCAATAAGAATAATATCTGCCAATGTTAAGTTAGTTTCAAGTCGAAGCTGCATTGATTTGGTTCACACTAGTACTAGGAAGGGCCTTGACATTGACATTCTTCTGTTTACCTTTCTTTTTTGTAAGAAGGTTTGTTCTCAACAAAGAACCCACAATATGGTACTTAGGGTAGCTGTAGAACATCATTTAGGATGTTCTGTTACTGAACTTTATTAGAGTTAAAATATACACAATCAGTCATATAATACTGTGCTGAGCTCTAGGGTGGCACCCAAGGAACATCACCCCTCTTGCCTATCAGAGTTCTGAAAAACAATAAAGAACTAAAATAAAACAGTGGCAGATGAAACCCACTTATCGCCTTATTTACTGATAGAGGCCAGATGGGAGGGGCTTGATTAGATTGACAGCCACTTGGACCTGCTGAATGAACCACTGAACTTAGGTTGAATTACCCACTTGGGCCTAGCAGATCGGACTGGACAGGTGGGGAAAAGGCAGCCACTGGTGGAGTAGAGACACCGTGTTCTCCCTGTCGGGAGACAGGGGTGTAGCTGTCCTGAAAATGTCTACTTTATTCCTCAAGTCAAGTGTCTCCATCTGGGGTGAAGTGAGCAAGGGGATGGAGAGAGAGTCTTTCTCTATGTAGAAGTGAGCACCAGGAACAGAAAATAAGAATTTCCTTCTAACATGTTACTTCTAGTAGTCAGCTAACTAAAATATGAAACCTAAAGTAAACATTAAAAGGAAAAAAATAACACTAAGATTTAAGCGCAGTGCTATACTTCTAAAGGACAGAGCTGGCAGAAATTAGTAACGTGGACAAGAAAATTATGTAAATGTGCCCATGGCTGGACAAGAGGGAAAAAGAAGAAGATAGTATGAGATAAGAAGTTTCATGGAGACAGAAATTTAAAGGGATTCTTCTCCCATCCTACCAAGTAAAGCACTGATACAGAAGCAATGGTATTTAAGTGGTATGTTTTCCTAGGATTTACACACCATTTTTTTTGTCTTCTTTTGTTTTCATCATATTTACTGTGTTTTCAAGTCTTTCAAAGGATCACTGGTGTGCAAATTAGTGGTTGTAAAAATCTGAATATTAAATGTGTTTCAGCTTAGACTATTGGGTTTTCTAAAATTAACCAAAGTGTCACCTTAAATTGCAGTCAGGTGAATGATTTTTAAAAATGCATAAGATCACAAATTTACAGATCATTTCATTAATGGTAACCAGTTTTCCTTCTCCATGTGCAGTGCATATTTCTTTAGTCTTATACACCTCTATATGCTTACTCAGTAACCCTTTATTATGTCCCTGATTATACCATGCCCTGTGCTATAATCTAAGATTCAAAATCAAACATCACACGGTTTTTGTCCTTGAATCGTATTGACTCTCCTAGGAGGAGAGGCAAATTATTGTTTATTATACAATGTGGAAGATTCTAAGGTAGTGGTATCTACAGGATGCTGTGGGAGATGGCATCCGCATTAGACTGACATCAAGAGAGCTGGCCAAGTGGTACTTGAGCTCAGGCTTTCCTTTGTGGATGTGTTTTTTCTTAACTTTCATTTTTTGTAATTCCAAGAAAGTTTATTCTGAATCATTGGGCAGTAAATTGGAGAAGTCATGCCTCTTTTTATTAATATCTTTCTGTGTGTTTCCTAAAAACAGAGACATCTCTTTCATTACAACACTGCTATTATCAACACCAGGAAATCAAACACTGAGACAGTTATACAGTACTACTATCTAATCCATTACCCATATTCAAATTTTGTCAATGGTTCTAATAATTTGCTGTATTTATTTCCTCCCCAGTCTGAGATCTGTTCTGCAATCACTTGTCACAATTAGTTGCCGCAGCTCTTGGGCTCCTTTTTCTCACTCTCTAGCTTGACCTTGATATTTTTGAGAGATACAGGTCAGTTATTTTGTAACTCAATTTGTGTCTGTTTGATGCTTTGTATGCTAAATTTAGATTATGATTCTGTCAGGATTACCAAAGGAGTGATGGGATGCCCTTCCCAGAAAGCCTGTGATGTCCACTTGTTCTAATATCTGATCACTAGGTTAAGGGGCTGTTCACTAGGTCACTACGCTGTGAAGCTGCTCCTTTTCCCTTTGTAAGTAAGAAGTATCAATGACTTTGGCAGGGGAAACTTGGGTAGTTAAAAACAGTTGATTTAAAAACTACTTTTTCCCAGTTTTTTGTGTTATAAATAAAACGGCTGTGGAGAGTGCTAGGGTAGTTTCCTATTTATACTGGGTCATCAGGGAAAGTCTCACTGATAAGGTGATAATAAAGTAGAAGAGAGCAAATATCCTTAGTATGGAAACCAACTTGAGTCGAAAGGTTTTTCTTGGGTAAGTCAGAATATGTAAATCAGAATATTTAACCCCAAATGGGCTAAATAATGGGGGTTTTATTATCCCCTGTAAAAGGTCTGGAAGTAAGCTATCCCAGGGCTGACCTAATGGCTCAGATGTTTCATCAAGGAACAAAAATCTCCATATTTTGGAACCACAATTCTCATATATTTGCTTTGCCTGAGGTTTGTTTCGTTATCATCATGAGATGCCCCCCCCTTGACTCTCAAAACCACAGTTTTGTTATTGAAGAAAGCCAAATGACTGACTGCTAAGTAGAGGAAACAGTACTGTCTAAAGGAGTTTGTCTAAATGAGAGCAAAAGTATGGAAAGAGATTTTGCTTCTACATTCTTCAAGCAATGCACTCATTACATGAAAGTATTTGCTTTGAGGTGTCCACTTCACACTTTTATGTGAAACTAGCCATTACGCCATACAATAGCAATGGTGGTTTGCTTCTTATTAATATGCCACAACTACCTTTTGTCTAAATGAAAATGTTCTCATCTGTTTCAAAAAACGGAAGGCGAGAAGTTCCCTTATTTGTCATATTCTTCACAGATTCATAATAATTTCTCTTCTTGTTCCATTACAGTCCTATCTGGTTATGTTCTAAAAACTAAGATGCAATTTTAACTTTCACTAATGCTTCTTTTAAAAATGACAGGGAAATTTAAAGAGGAGTAAAAAGAAGAAAATATGCATGGTTGTTTCATCACTATGCTAGAGCTGACATTTACAACTTCCTTCTTTCACTTACCAATTTTATGTTACCTCTGTCTTCAGCCCACGTTTGGGATGGTAAAGGTTTTGGCTCTATTGGATGATTCAAACTTTTCTTCCTCAATGTCCTGTGTTCTAAGGGGTCTATTGATATAAACTCATTACCAGTTTCATAAGATTTTAAGTTATCCACGGTGTAGGATTCTCTCTTTGTGTTATCTTGCAAAGGACACAAAGTAATAGAGTGCACCATTACATCACAATTGTAAGTAAAATAATTAGCTATTTGAACTATGTCCTATAGAGCATTATATCAAAGACAAATAAGTGACATTTCAAAATTAATAATTCTATTAGAAATTAAAATGAAGATGGAAAACTGCCCCAAGCTGAGCCAATCATGTTCTTTTGGTCAGAAATTATAAACTAGGACTAAGAGATTTCCAGTTTCAGTGTGGATGGGTCTCGTGCACAGAGGAGACATAAAAACTTGAGATGGTGGTGTGATGTACTTTACCATATACTGAATGAAAAGAAAATCTGAAAGAGAGAAAGAGAGACAGAGACAGAGAGAGAGGTAGAGAGAGAAGACAGAGAATAGGCAGAGAGAGATTCCCTGGGCTTGATGGTGTTTACACAGAAACTTGCATATATATACAGGTACACACACACATATATTTTGTACCTGCCTCAAGTCTTTCTAGAAAAGTTTGGGTTCATTCTTATCTTTATATTATAAAATTCCCATTTTGCTTACAGATAGCCCTTCATCTACATCCTCTTTAAAATATCTGCTTAACTTAGCTCAGGTTATTATAATTTACTTGCATTCAATGAGTTCTAACTCTTACATGTCTTTCTAAATTATTTTAGCGTGGACATCCATCTTCCACCTCTGCAGAGTGTGAAAATATTCCTTTAGGAATTAGGAAAATATCGTCTATTCATCTTATTATATAAAATTATTTTGCCCACGTGAGTTTGACAAATTCACTCCAACTCTGCAGGATAAAACTTTAGAAGTTTGGATGCTTCACTCATCTTTTTTTTTTTTCTGTTGGAATAAACTTTGCCCATGCTAAAATAAAAATAAATGTCCATTCCAACAGAAAAAGATGGGAGAAGCATTTACTCAGTAAATCTGTATGAAGAGCTTACAATCTATAAAACGTCAAAAATATCTGTGGAATATAAAATTTATGAAATTTAAAAAGCACTGTGTCTAGTCCACAAGGGGGCTATTCCACATGTAGCTGATTGAGAGGTGACTGAATTTCAATATGTCAAATACTTTTACTTAAAAAATAAAACAGGGAACCTAGAAGCATCACTTTGGAGAAGTTGAGTAGAATTTAACTATGTGTACAACACTTTCAAATTCAAGTCAGATGGGATAGCTCAGAAGTTTGGTTATTTATTTTGGTGTTTAAAGGCTCCAGGAAATACGTCTAAAAGCAAATGGGGAAAATTAAAATATTTATTATTTTTTCCATTGAAGCTTTGGGTTTCCCGATTGCTTTGTTCCAGGTGGCTTTTTTGAAACATCTCTCACACATTCATCTTATATTAGAAAACATATGACAAAACCAAGTTTTTTGATTTAGGCACTAAATCAAAATTATTGCAATAATCTTTCAATGGCAGACAAAATCAAGAAAATTACTTGTCAAAGGAAGCCTCTTTCTTGTAATACCATAACCATTTGTGGTCACCAAATGGACTTTTTTCATTAAATTATTTGTGACCCTGTCCAGGCTGTTGGCCTACCAAGAGAGTACCAGCTATTTTTCAAAATGAGTGTTTCATTGATTTAACATGTGTTGGACATTCATGCTTGTATTTATTTTACTTAATTATAATTCCTTTGAACTTTTGCCCTGAGGTAGTTTTAATGTGATGGCCAAAATTTGAAACTTTTAATGAAATAAATAAATTTTCTTAGTAACATAATATTTTCCTGGAAGAATAAACATGTTTCCCAAAATAGCTCATTTAATCATAGGTAATACCTTCTAGGCTGAGATAATCGGCAATAATTTAAAATAATTTAATGTATAAAACAATCCCATATGTACAGATAAACACATCTGACATACAGAGAAACATACACATACATAAGTTCAACAAATATTATTGAGTGTCTACTATGAAATAGGAATTGGAAATATAATAATGAACAAGTTAGTTGTGGTTTTACTCTCATCAACCTTATAGTGGGGATATGCAGAAAAAAATTTCAATAAGCTGTGTACACTGCAAAAATAATAGGGAAAATTTGGTAAAGGGGATATATGGCAATACATGTTTATTTGGCTACAAGTCCCTTTATGACGTAGATCTTACTTTCCCCTCTGGTCACATATGTGCTCACTCATGATTCTTAGAAATAAACTGTTCTCCTTTTCTAACCATACTCAACTATTGCATCAAAAATATATTTAATTCTTTCAAAACGACATACAGACTATTTCTCACACCTGGAATGTCCATCTTTCCAAATCTCATTAACCATGGAAGACTCATTAACCTGAGTGTGAGATTGGCACTGGACTTTCCCTCCAACCAAAAATATATAAGGCAGCTGTTTTTAGATATGGGGCAACAGGCAGAATGTATCCTAAAGACAAGAGAATTATAGTGAGCCCCAAGATCTCTCCAGATTTCTGCCTGGAGACATTTTACTACCTACCTACCTCAGCAGAGAGAGAAGGAACTGGAGAGAGGAGGAGAGATCAGAGTTCAAGGCTGCAGTGAAGGGGCTGGCAACTGGGGGACAGGATTCCTGAGAAAAGAGGCTAAAGGAAAATGACCTCAGATGGAAAGTTAGAGCCACAAGAAGTGGTGAGGAGTATCAATCAAAACTAACAGTAGGGCTTCCCTGGTGGGCAGTGGTTGAGAGTCCGCCTGCTGATGCAGGGGATGCGGGTTCGTGCCCCGGTCCGGGAAGATCCCACATGCCACGGAGCGGCTGGGCCCGTGAGCCATGGCCGCTGGGCCTGCGTGTCCGGAGCCTATGCTCCGCAACGGGAGAGGCCACAACAGTGAGAGGCCCATGTACCGGAAAAAAACAAACAAACAAACAAAAAACTAACAGTAAAGCATTGCTCAACATCTGACCTATTTTATATTTACTTCTTATTTATTTTCTGCCCTTACAATGCACATAAACTCTTTGAAGACAGGGCCCTTTGCCTTTTCGGTTCATGCTGAATCCTTAACACAGGTTTTCCCCGCTTTCCAAAAGTAGAGCATTCCTACAACAACTTTTGTAAGCCCAAAAGGAGTAAAGCAAAGGAGCAATTACCTTAAGACACATGTTGCTAACAGATGAAAAAGATACATGGAGATAAAGCTCAGAAGCTCACAGACGGAGCTCAAAACGATGGGGTTTGATGCTGAGATGGAGAGTGTAGTTCTGGGGAAAGAGCTTGGCGGTGCCACTTTTGATGCTCAGAGCATGTGCTGCCTCTATAAATGGCTTGTGACAAAACAAATGCTGAACTCCTTTCACTTTTTGTCTTTTTTCGTAAGAGCAAAAATTGTCTTCAGATTTCTTTGGATTAGCTCAGATAGCTACTAAAGTAGGTCTTTCGTAAAAATGAAGTGGCATAAAGCAAACTTTCAAAAAGCAGGGGATGCCTTTAGAAGAATGTCTGACACATAGTATGTGCTCAATTAATATTTATTGAGTGAATAAGTGGATCGCATATAACTGGAAGACTCAGGATAGGGCAAGTTTAAGGAAAATTAAAATGATGACTCCAACTCAGTCCCTCTGTGATTCTCTCAGGCCAATTCTTGTACGTGTATTACTTTGTTCTCAAGCTGGCCTTTCTTGTGGCCAAAACATAACTGCCAATAGCCTCCAGGATAGTCTGTCTCCCTGTCTTTGTGTAGTAGAATAGAGAAGAAGCCACTCTTCCATTTGTGGAAAAAAATGCATCTTTCCCAGTGTGTTTAGGCTACATCATGTCAGGGATCAACCCATGAAATAAAAATAATGACTGCTGGAATGCCATGCACTGGTTGGATGAAGTTGGAGTTTTAGTCACTGGTTTGGGTGTGGAAATGTGATTAGATGATTAGTTTAGATTGATGAGTATTAACATCTGGGGCTAGAGATAGACTCAGTTTTCCTTGAGTCATACAGATTGTATGGAGGAAGACTGGAAACCTGAAAAATATCAGCTTCTTTAGTAAGATGTGAGGAGTCAGTGAATGTCGTGTAGGTAACCAATATTGTCCCTTATATATAGATATATATTTTTTATTACACACCATTTTCAAAGATTTTATTCTTAGCAGTGCAACAAACATGTCAATAAAATGTTCTAGGGACTTCCCTGGTGGCGCAGTGGTTAAGAATTCTCCTGCCAATGCAGGGGACACAGGTTCGAGCCCTGGTCTGGGAAGATCCCACATGCCACAGAGCAACTAAGCCCGTGCGCCACAACTACTGAGCCTGCGCTCTAGAGCCCAGGAGCCACAACTACCGAAGCCTGCGTGCCTAGAGCCCGTGCTCCACAACAAGAGAAGCCATCATAATGAGAAGCCCGCACACAGAAACGAAGAGTAGCCCCCACTCGCCGCAACTAGAGAAAGCCTGCGTACAGCAACGAAGACCCAACGCAGCCAAAAAGCAAATAAAAATTTAAAAAAAAAGTTCTAAAGAGAGTAATTTCTTTATTACATCTGTTTAAAATGAAAAATACCTGAATACATCTTGGGGAGATTTTATTGATCTACAAGGTAGTAAGTACTGGAAAAAGTGAACTGGATCTCTACCTGTTTCTTCAACAGTGTATCCATAGTCCTAAGCACAGTCCTTGGCACAAAGAAAGCCTTTGTTCAATGAATACTTGCTGAATGAATGAATGACTTCAGGTATGTATTTTTGTGTAGAGAAAGTCATGAAAGCTATAGAAATGCACCTTGCTTCCAGGTGCATTTAGATTGTTTCTAAATTATGCTAGTTATATATATGAGTTAAGGTTTATCAGAGTGATTCTAGAGAAAACAACAAGACAAAAGTCTAGGGGATTAACGTCTACCATCTTTACATGGTGTTTTATTCCTTCTCTCTGTTACCTGTTAGCTTTCTCCTCTTTTTTTGCTTTCTCTTGAAAGCAAAATTGAACATTTCATATTAATCCATTTCATCTTTACTGTTATCCTACTATTTATATATTTTTTCATACTTTTGTAGTTGATGTTTGGTTTAGATATATATATATATATATTTAGTTAATCAGACTCTTATTTCAAACAATATTATACACTATTTCACAAGTGGGTTAAGGGCCTTATAACCTGTATATGTATTCCAATTCCTCTTCCCCAGGAACTGTATGCTATTTCTGTCATACATTTTATTTTACACCTGCTATAAACACACAATACATTGCTGCTATTTTTCCTTTCGACAGTTATCTTTTAACCTCTTTAGATCAATTTTAAAAATTATTTTACTTTCGTTTATTCCATTCCCAGTTCTCTTTATTTCCTGATAAAGATTCTAATTTCAGTTTGCTATCATATTCCTCCTGCCTCATAAACTTCTTTTAACATTTCGTGCAGAATAGGTCCACTTGCAATGAATTTTCTGTTTTTGTTGGCCTTAGAAAAACCTTATTTTTTGAATCATATTATTTTCTGGGTAGAGAATGACGGAAGGATAGTATTTCTCATGTTTTCTGACGAGAAATCAGCTATAATACATTTGTTTCTCTGATTGTAATGCAACTGCTTTAAAGATTTTTCCCACCGCTGTGGGCTCTCCTGCCGTGGAGCACAGGCTCCGGACGCGCAGGCCCAGCGGCCATGGCTCACAGGCCCAGCCGCTCCGCGGCACGCGGGATCCTCCCGGACCGGGGCACGAACCCGCGTCCCCTGCATCGGCAGGCAGACTCCCAACCACTGCGCCACCAGGGAAGCCCTGCTTTAAAGATTTTTATGGTCTTTTGTTTTCAGCATTTTTAATGTGATGTGCCTATGTGTGTTCACCTACCTCCCCATTCCGTGGGGGGATTATCTATCCCGTTTGGTGTTCTTTGAGCTTCCTGGATCTGTGCTTTGATGTCTATGATTAATTGCAGAAAATTCTTCGCCATTATTTGTTTCTTCTGTCCCATTCTGTCCTTATTCTCCTTCTAGGATTCCAGTTAGACAGTTGTTAGATTTTTTGATATCATCTCACAGCTATTGGATGCTTTGTTCTGTTATTTTTTGTTTTTCCCACTTTTTTTCTCTTTGTGGTCCATTTTAGGCAATTTCTATTGCCCTATATTCAAGTTCACTGAATTGCCCACTGTTCTGAGTCTGCTACTGAGCCAATCAATGGCAACCTTTATCTGTATTGCTAAGTTACTCATTGCTGGCATTTCCAGTTGATTTTTCCTCGTGGTTTTCTTCTCTCTGGTGAAACTAGCCATCTAATCTTGCATGTTGTCTGCTCTTTTCATTAGAGTGTGTAACATATTAATCATAGTAATTTCAAATTCCCTGTCAGATAGTTTCAACATCTGTGCTATATCTGAGTCTGATGGCTCTGTTGATTTTATAGTATTATCTCTTGCAGAGTGTGTGTGTGTGTGTGTGTGTGTGCGTGTATGTGTGTGGGTGTGTGTTGTCTTTTCATATTCTTCATACTTTTTTTGTAGAAAGCCAAACATTTTGTGTAAGAAAGTAGAAATTCAAGTAAGTAGTTTTATGCTTGTAAACAGGCAGAACATTCCTTCTGCTCCATTTTCAGTGTGACGGTCCGCTGTAGTCTAGCCAGGAGTTAGGCAGTTTTGAACTTGCTGTTGCTATTTTTGCCTTTAGTGAAACACAGTTTTCAAATTTCTCTATCGACATCTTGTGTTTAAAGTGGAGGCTGGCTTCCCAAGGTTTTTTCCTCCATTTCTACTCCACCTTCACCAATCAATCTTCCCTTTTGGGCTGGACCACAGGAGGGCCTGTCTCTCACATCTTACCCAGAAGTACTCCATTGTCAACTTTACTTGATGCTTTTTAGCCCTATGGCAGGAAGTGAAGGAGAGAAGAGTCCTTGGGTCTCCAGGACGTGCTTTTCATGTTCCTGCTCCTCTCAGCTAGAGTTCTTATTAAGAATATATCCCTGGGCTTCCCCGGTGGCGCAGTGGTTGAGAGTCTGCCTGCCGATGTAGGGGACGCGGGTTCGTGCCCCGGTGCGGGAAGATCCCACATGCCACGGAGCGGCTGGGCCCGTGAGCCATGACCGCTGAGCCTGCGCGTCCGGAGCCTGTGCTCTGCAACGGGAGAGGCCACAACAGTGAGAGGCCTGCGTAGCGCAAAAAAAAAAAAAAAAAAGAATATATTCCTGTCCCTTCTCTAGAGCTGGAGGGTAGTTTCTTGTTCCCTCTGCTAGGTGCAATGGGTTTCCATCGGTGCCCTGCGAACAATTTTTATTGTCCCTCTCCCTGAAGATTAAAGTTTTTGTTTCACAAAGGAGAGAGTGGAGAAAAGTGGAGGTTGGGGTAGGGTGTGAGGAATATTTTCATGCCCCATTTTTAGTGTCTGCCTTCCTTCCTTGTCCTACACAAAGGAAGCTGTCTCTGGGACAGTCCCGTTCTTCCCTGTTAGGGCATGGTGGGTTTCATGGATAAAAATACTGCTGGAGAGTGAGTCCCCCTCCCCCATATCTGTGCCCTCCCCAGCAAACTTCACCTTCCACCAGTCTGCACCCAGCCTTCAACTGAACAGTTATTCTAGTGAATTCCTTCCTTAAGTAAACAAGTGTTTGCATCCTGTTTCTTTCTATAGGCACCTGCCTCTCCTCAGTTTTCTAATTAGTTGTTTGTCTTCTGATCTCAGCTAATAGGTTCAAGGAAACTGTGAATTTTCAATTCATCCATCTTTTTTATTTCCATAATTGCAGTAGCAGAACTCCTAGCATTCTACATCCTGGAGCGGAAACCAGATCTCAACATGACTAGAGACAAAGTATGTTTAAAAGAATTTCAAATTGTGCTCAAATTTTAATTTTTTCTTCGTGATGCTGTATGTATCACCTAGGCTATACTTTCTGTAAAAGTATGTCAGCTTAAATAAGGAGTGCTGTCCATGATTAATGTAATTGATTGATTGCTGGGTAAGATATCTTCTGAAAATTTTTTAAATCTCTAGGAATTGTTGCAGAAGTTGTAATTGAGAAAAATTGAAAATGGCATGAGTTTTAACTTTTTAAATACAGTGGCTGCTTAGGGTCTACCTAGATCTTCTGGCTTATATATTAACTTTGGTTTCCTGCTTGACCAAATCAAAGAGACAGGGGACACAGTATGAGTGTGAAGACCATGGTAGGTTGAGCCGGCAAGAGATTAAAGTAATTTAATGAGTGAGTGGAAGCAGTAGTACGCAGAAAATGGAAACAATTGAAGGCGCAGTATAGATGGTGCCTGTGGCTCTTTTCAGAGACCATTTATCTTTTTATATGTAACTTAATTCTCCTATTGGCCCTAGACACTGTTTTGGATTAGCCAACACTGGCGAGCTGACGTATCTGAGAAGAAAATGTGATCCTTGAGTACTTGGAAAAATACTTGATGATGCTGAAAGGAAAAGGAAAAATGGGTACAACTTTTCTCAGGCTCAGGTGTCTGCAAACAATTGTAAATCAGATAAGTATTCCTTAGACATGTGGTCCAACCAACCTAAGGTTCAGATTACATGTACAGAAATTGTTTGTATATAAGAAAATTACTGCAAAAAGTGTTATGTCTTAGATAAAAGAGAGACGATTTCAACAGCAACTTGGGGGTTTTTCTACCTGAGTCTAGTTTAAGAGAGAAACACATAAGGAGAAAAATAAATCAAAAGGAGATTTTAAAATATTGCTCTGGCATCCCTCTTTCCTTTGGCATTAAAAGCCATAATTCTGTGTCCTCGGGCAGAACTAAACTTCTTGATTTGTTAATGGAAAGGTAGGCTGTCACTCAAACACGCATAAAAGGCCAAACTTGATTTTCAAAGTTCAGTGAAAGATAATCAGATGTACTAGAACATTTCTGATTCAATCAAGAGGTTCTTAGTACATTGCATCAAAACTTAGAGTGATTATGACAGCATATATTAAAGACAGTATTTAAATTCAAAAGATTGAAAAACATTTACTCTTTGATTCACTATAAAGATCATCAAGTCTAATCACACCCACATGTGGTCCATGGATCAATCTCACTGGAAATACATGAAAATATTGTAAATTTCAGGAAATTTTGGCCTTATCTCTGGGATAAGAGTTAGTATGTATTTTGCGATTGCCTAGAAGGTAACCCTCAGTTTGGTGTCTTAACCAGAATTTAGGACAATTACCTATAGTTCAAATTACATTCTAATTCTCTAATTCCAATTTATGACCTTAAATTACTAAGCTTTAGTGTTGTAAGTTAGTTATATTTTGGTACAAACAACGTTTAAGGTTTTAGAAAAAAAACAGCAAGTATTTCTGGCTTCTTGCTACACAACTCCCCTAAGAGAAGTGAGCTAATTTGCAAGATCACCATCTAGTGGCAAATTGCTCCCACTGCAAACACACAGTCCCTAGAGCCCAAGGATTTCTAAAGATATATGGCCAGGCAAATCCATCTCAGATACAAGATGGACAGTGTAATTTTGACCATAACAGGCAACACTGCACAAGTGGAAATAGTCCTCCTATATTTATAAATCAAGAGCTAATAGCTGGGAAAGGAGTAGAGGACCCATGCTACATGGTTAAATTAAGTGGTTAAATGAGAAGAAGCTAAACAGATTGTATGTTCCATTCTATCCCATTGACAAAGTGTAATACTCCTACTTTTTGAAAATAAATTTTAGGAAACAATCATAAGGAAGCAGGATTGAATGCTAAGAATAAAAGGGTTTTTTATGTAGTAGGTTTTACAAATTCTGTTTACCACCTACAGAACTGGGTAGAAAGAGACCCCCTGTAGTATAATCTGTACCTACTCTTTCTCTTTACTTACATTCCTTTAAAGCATGTTGGAATCTTCATGAGTAACAGAAACTTATCCTATGTACATAATGTCAGCACTCCCATCCCTGCAGAGCAAGTTGCTTGCATTAGCTAAATTTGGGGATGCTTCTGTTGGACTTTGGGCCACTTGTTTCAGCTGGAGTCAGCAGTCATCTACATGACAGGTGGGGTTTGGAGAAAGTAAGTATATTACTCCTTGGCCAAAATGAACACTCGCATTAAGATTCTATTGTGCCTAAAACTCACACAAATTAATGTTTACTGCTTTTTAGGAATCCCATATTTCTGACTTCATCTAAAAGTTCATCAATTATAAGACATAACATTATTTTATGTACAACCAAGGAAGAATTATACTGCCAATTTAACCATGACAGGTCATCAATTGTAAGATGTATCCCAATTTCAAATATGTTAAGTCATATTTTAAAAATATGTTGTCATATTTTTAAAACGTTTGTATCCTTGAATATGGTAAATAAAAATTCTGATAATAAGAGAGAGAATTGGAAACGAAGACTATAGTAATATTAATTCAACATTTAAGTACTGATGTCAACCAGCTAAGGCAGCGCCCTAAGGAAATGGAACGCATGAGAGTCGTGTTTTGATAGAAGAGGAGGAAGAGAAAGATAAACTCCAACTGCTTCACAAGGTTGACTAAGCCCAGCTTTATTTAGACCATACAACCTCCTTTGAACAACTCCTGTTAGCAATGTTTATTTAAAGAGGTCCCTATTTGAAGTTAGCATACTGAATTCCATAGCTAGTGACACTTTGGAAAAATAACTGACTCTGAGAAAGGTTAGGAAGGTGGGAAAAGTCTATGAATAAAACCTTTTCAAGCTAGAAAGAGGTCAAAGTACAGCATGATCAAAGACACAGATGAAATGCAGAAGAATGCAGATAAAGGTAAAATAATGAGGACCCAGAGACACCAATAAAAAGAGAAATGCTTTCTGAAGTGGCCAGGTGTGGCTGCAAGAGCAGGAAAAAGCTCTCAGACACCCTGTGGAAGGACTTTACTCATCCCAGCCTGTACACAGCAGCAGTAAAGAAAACAAATAGAGAAAAAACAAAAAACAATTGCTGAGTTTCAATTCTAAAACAGGCTGACTTACACTGGATGTCAGATCACAGAGTAGAGTTATGGGGACAGACTCCTTTTTCTCCTTGAGCTGCATATTAGGTTTTACAGTAATACAATTTTCTTTTAAACTCAGAGAGTGAAAACAAAAACAACCTAGAAATTCTCCCCTCCTTCAAGATAAAAGAAAACTCTGTAAACTGAACTGATGTTAGGGACAGAATAGGATGTTATTGAGGTTGTGCCCAATACTAGGAGAATACACAGTATCTACATGACATCCTTTGAAAGATTAGAAAAAGATTTTCTTTTCTTGATTATTTTTTCCCTCAGGGATCTGAAGTTTATCATCAAAGAATAATTTCTTTGTGTGTTTGTGTGTGTTTGTATGTGTGTGTACGTGTGTGTAATTTCAAAATTCCAACAAAGTTAAAATGTCCTGGGCACAGGGTGTTAACATATTATGCCATATTTTTAGTAGGTTTGTCTTATTTGATAAAGTTTTTAGGTAACTTGAAAATCATGTAACATACCACAGCTTACATGATTGACCCTGGTTGGTAAGAGTTGTGGGGAGAGGAAAGAAGACCATGGTGAAATGAAATTTTAGAACTTACAATAATTAATGCACTGCTAAATACTTTACATACAGTCCCTTAATTTTCATAAGAATGCTGTTAAGTAGTTATTAGTATCATCCTCATTTTTACAAGGCGAAATTGAGCCTCAATGATATTAAATAACTGGCTTAAGACAACATAGCTGGTCAGTGGAGAAACTGGGTCCACCCAAGTCGGCTCACCTCAAATTCCTACAAAACTACATCAGGATATGTGGGAAGATAGAAATACTGAACCAATGGTTAGAAAGACACCAAATCAACTTTATGTACATCAGAATATTTTCCCAGAGTGGCCCATGCATTTGTAACATTTGTTGGTTTTTAATAAAATTATGAAAAATAAAAAAGCAGATTTCCCAGGTTAAGCTTACATTCAGTGAAAATTTGGGTAGGCTAGATTAAACCATAGTTCATCTTATTTTGATTATTCATCAAAATAATCACATAATATAGATATTTTAATAATCCCCTTCTCAGCTTCATATAGTTGGTTCACAATAGAACCAGGACTTTTACCTCTTCTTCTGATTTCAGATTCTGGACTTCTTTCAATAAACTGTAACACCTCAAGTGTAGTTTCACCTAGAAATTGTTTAAGATCTCATGAACTCTTTCAACTTTTAATAATGAACAGAGCAAGAACTTCTATCCTTCCTATCCCTACCCTGCTCTACATTGTTACACACAGCACACTTTTTTAACCAAAACTTGTTTATGACTCTAATTTCAGAAAATCAAATTCCCGTGGAGTGAAATTGTTTTTATCTAGACTAAACCCAAATTTAATGGCCAACAATCACTAAATCACCATAAATATTACTGTTATTAACAAGATGAAGTTTTCTTTTGGAAAATAAGATGTGTCAGACAGTTAGTTAGAGCATTAACATCTTCAACAAACATAAGTTGAGTAACATAGAGTCAGAATATGCCAACCAGCAAATTTCTTCACGCATTCACAAACATTTATTGAACTTCCTAGGTATCACATACTATTCTAAGTGCTGGGGATATAGCAATAAACAAAATGTTGAAAACTGCTGCCCCTGTGGAACTTACATCAAGTAGAGAGACAGACAATGATGAAATAACTAACAAAACATACTGCACGCTACATAGTGATAAATACTGAAAGGAAAACGTAAATGGGCAAAACTTCTGTACAGGGACAAATGGTAAATATTTTAGGGTTTGTGGGCCAGACAGTCCCTGTCATGACTACTTAACTCTGCCATTGTGTCATGAAAGCAACCATAGACAATGTGTAAATAATCAGAAATGGCTATGTTCTGACATAACTGTATAAAATATTGGAGATGGTCATATGGATATCTGAAGGAAAAGCTTTCCAGGCAGAGGCAACAGGAAGTGCAAAGGCACTGAGACAGGAGGTTTGGTGTGTTCAAAGATCAATGAATAGGCCAGTGATGTTTGTAGGGTAGAGTGAGCTGGAGGCAGCAGGTACATAACAGAAGGTATGGTCAGATATGTAAGACCTTAGAGAGCAGAGTAAGAATAGCAGAATTTACTCTGTGTGGAAAAGAAAGCCATGGGAAGACTTCGAAAAGAGAAGTGGCATGGTATGTCTTATGTTTTGCGGTACGCGGGCCTCTCACTGTTGTGGCCTCTCCCATTGCGGAGCACAGGCTCCGGACGCGCAGGCTCAGCGGCCATGGCTCACGGGCCTAGCCGCCCCACGACATGTGGGATCTTCCCGGACCGGGGCACGAACCCGTGTCCCCTGCATCGGCAGGCGGACTCTCAACCACTGCCCCACCAGGGAAGCCCCCATGTCTTATGTTTTAAATGATATCTCTGGCTCCTTCATGAATAGACTGAAAGGCATGAAGGAGCAGCAAGAATGATTAGGCTGTGACTGTAGTCGTTTGTGTCTTGGATCAGAGAGGGTGTGGTCTAGTTGATGAGAAGTAGTGAGGAATAAAGGAAATAATGCCCAAAAAACATTCAACATAGTGCCTAGCAAGTTGTAAATGTGACATAAATATTTGATGTGCCTACTGTTATCAGTTATGGAGAAAAGTAAGGATGCTTCAAACCTATTGCCTGTAATTTATAGAAAAATAATACTCATTTTAAGAGGTATTCAGGACTATGTAGTCTGTAAATGTATTAACTCTGGCTCTACAAAAATTCTGATCTAAGAGTTTATTCAGCCTCCAAGAAGATAAGGGCTCCTGGATTATTTGAAAACATTTACTTGGTGTATTTTCACTAATTGAAAACTCAAGCCCTCCAAATAGGCTTGGCATTACTTTTGTTTCTTTAGCTTTTCTTTTTTTTCCCTTTTAAACATTAGAGGAAAGTAGGTTATTGTAACTGATAGCACAAGGAATTTAGAAAAAGGAAGGAGGGAAAAAAGGAAGGAAGAAGGCAAGGGACAGCAGGAAGGAGGGCGGGAGGTTGGCAAGAAGGTTACGGTGAATTGGAAACAGTGTTCTGAGGGTTAGTATTCCTGAGACTTAAAGAATAGCTCGTCTATACGCTTAGTTTTACAGAACTTTCTTCTCCTCTATCCTCTCTCCCAAACTTACCACGAATCAGTTTGCAACTGATACCCTGGGTGATAAACCATGACAAATAAACTGACATTTCTCAATGCAAGCAGAATCTCCTCAGTGGTTTAATTACTTGGTAAAACAGGAAGATACACTGAAGCTTCTTTTCATAGAACATCTAAATATTTGTATCACCATACATTAGGGGATGGTAGTGATGGTATTTTCCTTTATAAACTTTGCATTTTGGTATAAAATGTTAATTAGGCTCAAAATGCACATTATTTGTGTTGAGGTTGAACTTATTCAAAGGAATTTTAAGGACAAAAACATGCAAATATGGAAATAAATTATATAGGCATTTGCTGAAATGGACAGTCCAGTTTCCCAGCTTCACATGGTCCAGGGTTTTCTCTGAAGGATGAAGTGCCCTTGATATAAAGACTATTAAAGATATGTCAGAATAGCAACTTCCACACTTGATCTTGGCCTAGTCATATTAAGATACTAGTTGTCTTTAATATCTTAAACAAACAAACAAACAAAAATCGATACCTGGCAAACAGTGAAAAAGCAGTATAGAAGACAATTTTTTAAAGTGCTGGGAATCTGAGTGTAGGTTTGAATTCAAGCTTCATGACTTGCAATATGACATTTGCAAGTTATTTAACCTCTCTGGGCCTTAGTTTTTATATTTGTCAAATAATTATAAAAACATCTTAAAATTGGATGAAAGGATGAAATGGAAAACAAAAGGGAAATCCCTTGTACAAAATATTGTTCTGTTGTATTAAATTCTTCTTGCTTAAGGAAATAACTGCCATTATTCTTATTTTTAAAGAATATCGCAAACCAAAGTTGGAAAACTAAACCTGACAGATTAATAACCATGTTAACTACTGTATTTATGACAGCATTTTAAGTAGTCAAGGTTTCTTTTCTTCCTAAGAAAATACTTCAGTTTTTTTTTCTCAAATTAAATTCCCATCTGTTGCTCCTCCCCTTAAATAAAACTGCATGAAATCACCATTGACTTATGAAGAGCAAAAACCTAATTTAACATTTTTAATCACATATGCAAGGAATTAGGTTCTATGAGAATACAGAGAATTTCTGTAAAAGTGTTCAGGAAAGTGTGTGCACTAGTGTGGAGAATTTGCCCCCATGATCAGAGAACTGTGCATATGGTTTTTAAAGATACCTTTATTTTATTTTTTTAACATCTTTATTGGAGTATAATTGCTTTACATTGTTGTGTTAGTTGCTGCTGTATAACAGTGAATCAGATATACATATATCCCCATTATCTCCTTCCTCTTGTGTCTCCCTCCCACCATCCCTGTCCCACCCCTCTAGGTGGTCACAAAGCACTGAGCTGATCTCCCTGTGCTATGTGGCTGCTTCCCACTAGCTATCTGTTTTACATTTG
The DNA here is from genome assembly GCF_937001465.1 of Orcinus orca. NCBI lineage: Eukaryota > Metazoa > Chordata > Mammalia > Artiodactyla > Delphinidae > Orcinus > Orcinus orca. Next base: position 36,544,445 of record NC_064565.1, on the reverse strand, counting down.
GTAGTGTTTATATGTCAATGCCACTCTCTCACTTCGTCCCAGCTTACCCTTCCCACTCCCTGTGTCCTCAAGTCCATTCTCTATGTCTGCATCTTTATTCCTGTCCTGCCCCTAGGTTCATCAGAACCATTTTTTTTTCTTAAATTCCATATATATGTGTTAGCATACAGTATTTGTTTTTCTCCTTCTGACTTACTTCACTCTGTATGACAGACTCTAGGTCCATCCACCTCACTACAAATAACTCAATTTTGTTTCTTTTTATAGCTGAGTAATATTCCATTGTATATAGGTGCCACATTTTCTTTATCCATTCATCTGTCGATGGACACTTAGGTTGCTTCCATGTCCTGGCTATTGTAAATAGTGCTGCAATGAACATTGTGGTACATGACTCTTTTTGAATTATGGTTTTTTTCAGGGTATATGCCCAGCAGTGGGATTGCTGGGTCATATGGTAGTTCTATTTTTAGTTTTTTAAGGAACCTCCATACTGTTCTCCATAGTGGCTGTATCAATTTACATTCCCACCAACAGTGCAAGAGGGTTCCCTTTTCTCCACACCCTCTCCAGCGTTTATTGTTTATAGATTTTTTGATGATGGTCATTCTGACTGGTGTGAGGTGATACCTCATTGTAATTCTGATTTGCATTTCTCTAATAACTAGTGATGTTGAGCATCCTTTCATGTGTTTGTTGGCCATCTGTATATCTTCTTTGGAGAAATGTCTATTTAGGTCTTCTGCCCATTTTTGGATTGGGTTGTTTGTTTTTGATATTGAGCTGCATGAGCTGCTTGTAAATTTCGGAGATTAATTCTTTGTCAGTTGCTCCGTTTGCAAATATTTCCTCCCATTCTGAGGGTTGTCTTTTCATCTTGTTTATGGTTTCCTTTGCTGTGCAAAAGCTTTGAAGTTTCATTAGGTCCCATTTGTTTGTTTTTGTTTTTATTTCCATTTCTCTAGGAGGTGGGTCAAAAAGGATCTTGCTGTGATTTATGTCATAGAGTGTTCTGCCTATGTTTTCCCTAAGAGTTTTATAGTGTCTGGTTAAGGATATCTTTAAATTTATTTCATTCCAAATTTTAAATAAATTAAAAAGTCAATGGCAATTTACCAGCTCCCAATTGCTAGGGTTGCGGGGAGGGAACATAAGAATGACTAACATTGGAATAAAAATCGGAGAACATAATTTAATTGCAAAATTGATATTTAGCCACTATTTGCACATATTCTTCTGCATTCACCTCCATGTGTTAGCCCATTATTTGAATAGTTTATTAACTGGAGTCTCAATTTATTTTTTCCTTTCAAATAAAAAAAAAGTCAGTGGAAATTTCATTTGTGACATAACTTAATTCTGGATTTTACTTTTGATTACAGCCAGGGTTTACTTTGATGTTTTCAAAATGAATTTCAAAGACCATTTATTCAGTAAATTTTGAAAATGGAAACATACTGAAACTTTTATCCCACTTGGTAAGCAGTCATCCTTTAGTTTTATCCAAGTTTTCCCATGAAAATGCCAATCGGGAATAAAACTGACAAATATATTCAATCAAAGATGGAATTTTTTTGCTCTTAAGTTGCAAATGGCCTCATTAAAATAAAAGCACCACCTTAGGGATTGCATAAAGCAGAGAATTGGTACCTAAATGGTATTTATGACCAGGCTAAATGTAAAGTGAATTAAAATTTAAAGGATTATAGTCAGGTAGGCCACAGACATCAGTAGAGAAATGTCCATTAAGAAGATGAAAGAACTAGCGGTCCCTGGTGACAGGCATATGTCAGGTTAGCGGTCAGGCATACCTATACACTTAGTGCCGCAGCAAATGAGAAACACATTGCCCAAGGAGGAAAGTACTTACGAGATATTTATTTTAGACTAAAAAAAATCCTCAAACTAACATTTTGGAATTCATATCCATCATTGTCATCAAACTAAAGTGAAAAGAATGGGGGAAATAAGATGTGGACTGATAATAAATATTATCACATATGTGTTTATAGATACCGTATACACTCTGACCCATGACTGTATTTATAGAATCCACTGAAAGCATAATCCTTTAGGAGTCTCACTGCATCTATGGTGATATAACCACAAAGAGATGCCACTGCCTGGCTACAAGTAAAGGCCTTGTTTAATTAAAAAAAAAAAAAAATGAAATAGCTTCTAGGGTGCAAATACACCAAGGGATGCATTCTTCATAACGTGAATGAGTCACAAAACCAGTTACTATTTTGTCATTTTCACGACACAATGCTGTCCTGTGTACACAGCGTCTGCCTTGTTAAAATCAGGAATTCTTTTAAATGATCATCAAATGCCTTTACGCGATGACTCACGGACACAGGAAATCTGGTCTCATAATTACAAAAGACTGACTGCTTCTCTCTCCCCTCTCCTCCCCTTCTCTCCTCTCCAGTCCTCTCCTACTATCCTCCTCTCCTCTGCTCTCTTTCCTACTATTCTCTTCCCTTCTTTCTATTCCTCTCCTCTCCCTCTCTCTCCTCTCCTTTGGCATTTGATATAGCAAAAGATGTTTGAAGTTGTTTATTGCACGGTTTTCCTTCTCTGACATGTATTCATAATCCAAACATAACAGTTTCTCACTCTATGCTTTTAAAATCAGTTCAGAACATTTTCCTTACTAAGGGTGCAACTCATTTTTTTTTTAGGAATCATGGCTTCCAATTCCACTTTTAAACTAACGAGCCCTTGATGTCTAATGATACCAAGATGTACTCATTGCCGAGCTGAAGCCACTCTCCAATATGGACTTGTGTTCCCACAAATATGAAAAAAATGGTGTTTTACAATCTTATTTTACCTTCAAACAGAAAGAGTCTTTCGTTACCAATGCTCTATTGTGACTTCACTGGACATCTTAAATATTCTTGGGGTGGTTTTCCTGGTCTTTAAGATGAAAGTGGTTCAAAGATGCTCTTCTCCTAGTTCCATCTCTGCTGTCAGTCCATAGTCCTGTATTTCAATATAATTACCTGGTGGATAAAATCTTGGAAACCAGGAATAAGAAGTGACAGAGGATGGCTTTAAAATCATCATTTCCCAACCTCAGGATCTTCTATTTTTGCACCATCCTTCTGCAACCTCGTCAGCCTTATCACTACTCTTTATATAATTATCACCAACCACGTATTAGATTGTGTGACTGACTGAGGACCCAGTGAAACAAAAGGTCATGGCTTAAAGATCTGTGGTAAACATCATCCTTAGGATAGAATTTGGGGTAAAAACATAGTAGATTTATTGAGGTGAGATGTGGTAAATAAATACATAGGTTGGACTCCTGTCAGCTACCTTAGGAATGCAAATGGGGGTCTAATAAGGAATGAATTGGGATAACTGGATCCCAGCCCCACCTCCCCCCTCAAAATAAACTTGGTCCAATTTTTATATAGAGTGTGTACATTTCTAAAATGTAGTGTTTTAGGATTCTAGAAAAATTATTCTGCCATGTACTCTCATTTCACATTTAAGGACCTCTCTTCTGGGGCAGAGGCACTCCCGTGATGATCTACTAGCTGAGATCTCTAAGAGAAGCATGTGCTGTGGAACTCTCTCACTCTCCCTACCTTCACCGTGAATTTGATGTCAGTGTCTTTCCTGCAGTGTCTTGCTCTCAGCCCTGTTGGCTAGTTAGTATTAATTCAAATTATCGAGATAATGGGTAAATAAAATGTGTGAGTCTTCTCCCTTCAGAGCTCCATATTGTAATATATTTAAAGAAGCTTTAAGTTAAACGAATAGCAAGAACTTCAGGCAGAAAAGCTAGACAGTGGTGGGAGTGATTTGACACTCAGAGAACCTTCCATCCGCCTCATGCAGCTGGCTACTCTATCTGGATGCAGGGCTTTTCCTTCCAGCTGAAGCCCACCCAAAGGTGTGCTCGACACTACGTATGCCACCCAGTTCCTCTTCAACAAGCTACCTGTCCCATTGGTATATGCTCAGTAGTTTGTTCCAAATTTCATTTTTATTAAATACAGGGTTCCTGTGAAATATCAAAAAGAAAGCTGAATATATTTAGGAGTAAAGGAGATGTCTTAATGTATTTTGGCTATGTCAAAGCATGTGTGCTTGATAGGGAAAATTTTCACACCACTCCAACCCCAGACTCCTCAGGGAGCAATCTCAGCTGGCCTCATTAGAGAGATGTTAAATTCGGGCTAATCTCAAACGGTATGCAGTTTGATGTCTGCTCACCATCTCTAGAGATTGTAATCGGAATTAGATAAATTGCTTGGAATATTTCTTCATCATTTCTCTATTTAAAGCGTATACTGAAATGGATGTCAAGTTATGCAGGTATCCTCCTTTTTGAAAGTTTGCTTTATGCCACTTCACTTTTACAGAAGACCTACTGTAGTACGTGTTTTTGCTAACTGAAAGAAATCTGAAGATAAGTTTCGATTTTACTATAAAGAAAGGCAAAAAGTGAAAATGGTGTTCAGTTTGTTTTGCAGCGAGCCCTTATAGAAACGACAGGCACCCTGCGCAGTGAAAGAGGCACCGCCGAGCTCCTTCCCAGGGAACTACCCTCAGCGTCTTAGCATCCAGTCTCCCTAGTTTTCAACTGTGTCTATGAGCATCTGTGCTTTGTCTCAATTTATTTTGTGCAACCATTAGCAAGATTTGGACTAAGGTAATGCTTCTTTACTTTACTTCACTTCACTTTCATTTGAGAAAGGTTTCACAGGAACACGCTCTCCTTTCTAATAGTGGATGGTGGGGGAAACCTGTACTTAAATAGAGTGAGTGAAAAAGAAGGGACCTGCGCTGCTAATAGAAATAGTACAAACCACAAGCAACTAAGAGGCTGCTCTAAAACATGTCCTTACAATTTACCCAGAAGCTTAAACTTCCATTCTGTCAGACTTGGAGAAAGGAAGAATTTCAAAAATGAGGGGGCTCTCCACTGAAAACAACTGTCCTAACTAGGTCTCGCGAGACTTCAGATTCAAGCTCTAGCCAGTCTGTAAACCTCAAAGGTCAAGGGTTCAAGGGGGAAAGAAGTGATTGCCACGTCCAGGCCACATAGAGCTTGTCATCACTGTCCCCTTTAAGAAATGTCAGGCATCTCCTCTTTCCAACCAAGAAAGAGTCTAAGGAACCAAACTTGTGTTCCCACAATTTAGAATTTCAACAAGTAATTCATTTGTCTTTGAGTGAAAAATAGTAATAAAGAGAGGTGGGGAATAATTTAAGAGGGGAAAAAGGCGTCTCTTGAAGTGGCTATTATCTGGTGCCACGTTAATGTTCTTAGCCTGGGAAGTAACGTTTTCATCATTTGCAATGTAGGAAGAAAATGTATATCTTGTAATGAACCAGAAGTTCTCAGCATTTCTGGACTAGAATTGCCTGCATAAATATCTAGCAAAATACTGGACACTTCATTGCAGCTGAATGTGTATTTATTGAAAATAATTTTCTCTATATCATACCTCAGTGCATGAAACTACTGTCTAAAAAGATATTTAAAATGAAGAGTGATTATATTAAGATAGAGGTAGGAGAAATAAACATGTTCTTAATGAAAATACTAACAGAATCTGCTCGCTCTTGAAATATCAAGAAGTGTTATATTATTTTTGTTTTTCAGAAAGAAAATCTGAAAAAGTGTTAAAATAAGCAATGTGTGGAACTCAGTCTCCAAATGCTTCCTACTGAAGCTGTGGAGTTGGATTGACTAGGGCCCACCTGGACTTAGCCCCAAGGTTTGGGGTCCATTTCCAGGCCAAAACCCAAGTTTCCAGTTCAGGGCCCCCAGATTCCATTAAGATTTCCCGTGAATCAGGTCCAGGCTAATTCAGTCTTGAACAATCAATCACTCTCACTGCATTTTGTGAGTGGGAGTGATGGATGGTTTTCTGCTGGTCATGGCTGACCCAGACGTAGGAAGCAGACCTGAGCACCATGCCTCATGTGTGAGTGGCTTATTTGGAATCGGTCAACTGCAAGGAACTCTCTGTGTCTTCCTGGTTCCTTTCCTAGACAGACACATAGCCTTCAGGTCTTTCCTATGCGTCCTCTTGCTTGCTTCAGCTATTCTTGCTCTCTCCTTCCCCTCACTCTCAGGAAACAGCCGTGTGTCTGCACCCCTGTACTTATTTTCTTAGCCCTGGGTTAACTAGACCCCATTTCCCCCAACACATTCAATTATTTGCCCATTTAATCTTCACTGTTTAGAATCTTATCTGCTAAATCATCCAATCTTCCTCTTCCCTCTTCTAAACCCTGGACCTTTTCTCTTGTTTTCTCATAGACTTGTTAGAGAAGAAGAAGGAAAGAAATGTCATTCGAACTGCTTTTCTCCTCTTTCTGACATTGTTCTTTTAAGCAACGGGGGGAAAACAACACAACAGCTCCACCGTTTTGTGCATTAGTAGGTTTTGTTTGCCGTGTTTGCAGCTGGTTATCTTCCATTCTTGGGAATATTCATGTTGCATTTCAGAGAACAGTGTACCATTTTGTAGATGTTATCATTATGGCCTTTTCGTCCAGAATTACCACTGCTGTTACAGTCACTACAAGGAAATGCTCTCCCACTCATTTCTCTGATAAGAAGCTGCCTGGCATCCTCAGGCTTCCCATGGTCTGCTAGCTGGACCGAGACGGTTGCAGCAAGGGTTTCAAAGGGAGGCTAATAATGTGCACAGTTTTCAGAATTGTTATTTTTCCCCCAAACTCACTGTAGTTGTGAAAACCCTTATGAAAAATGATTAGAGAAGTTGCGGAAATTCACAAACACAAGGCAAAACTCAAAGCAGTTTTTTTCATCATTTTGGTGAACGGAAGAAAGGAGGGCCCATTCTTTCCTGTCTCACAGCAGAATCATGATTCCGAAGCACAACCACCACATGTATTTATGAAATTATGGACAGTTTCTTTTAAAGGAGAAGCACAATTACAATAAGTCAGAGAAAAATAGAGAGTGATTTTCCCGTAGGTTACAAATAAAAGGACATTCGTTATTTAGCATGTAACCTATATCCATTTATTTGTTTAAAATCAAGGATTAAATGACTATATAGATTTATAAGATATAATCATTTGAGAAAGAATATTATAAAAATATATGGTATATAAATGCACACACCTTTTAAGAGTATATAAATATATGTGTATATACATACACACACACAAACACATCTTCATGGTTACAGATATATAAATGGATGGAATTTAAAGGAGCAAAATATTTGTTAAATAAGAACATGAGAAGAGAGCCTTTTCTAACATAGTTGAATCTCTTAGAGGAGAGAAATGTTTTTCCCGAGGGACTTTTAGAATTTTATGATTTTGTTCAAATAGCAGATGCGATATAAACATTCTATACTCTTTTGTGACTTGTTTTTTCCTTTCTTGGTCTCTGCTAGGAAGTGTAAAAGACAGTAAATAACATAATAGCATGTGTAATAAACAAATAAACAAACAAACAGATGAGTGAAGGGGCCCCTGTGTGCTCCGTTTGCCCCATCAGTATTTCCAGGAGGGGCTGGGCAATCAGCTCCATGGGCTCCCTGTGTTGGGAGAGGATGAGTCAGACTTTTGCCGTGCGGTGGTGGCACGTATGCAGTCTCCCTGCTAGGCTCAGAGCATCAGGGACCCACTCACTCTCCCCTGCTCTGTCCGAGGGCAGCACACCTGAATCTCACCCAAGAGGAACCTAGCCCTGAAGGAAGTGACAACTGAGGTGTCCTAGGGCGGAGCTGTCAGCCCCCTCTGAGCACTCTTTCTACCCCCTCAAGGGCCCCAGTGCTGCCACAGAAGCAGCATTGTGTAAGCCATTGCTGAATCACAAAAATATCCCTTTACTGTCAGCCATGTTATCCTTAGATGAAAAGCCAGGCTCCTCCCCGGCCATGAGGAGAAAACTTGGATGGGGATGGAAAGGAAACAAGATTTCTCCCCATCATATCCTAAACACTATGTTGCTGACTCCCTCTCAGACAGGAAAGGTCACTGTTTCTGATTTTCTTATTGAAGAATAAAACCATCTTTTGAAATTACAGTCACTAAAAGTACACGTGGCTTAGAGCACAGGAAATGCCATGGTTCCTAACCAAATAAGAACCAAGGAACTGTCCAGTTATGTTTTTTATTATTAGTATCTGCACATCAGAATATGTGTATTAATGTTATTTGGTGAGATTACTGTTAAGCAAAGAATATGCTGGAGAGATACGATTTCTTCAGTGCTAGGGACAGGCAGATGCGTATCAAATGTCCATAAACATCTGAAAGCAGATAAGAAAATATTGGCCTTGCTTCAAATGAGATGGAAGCAAAGATAGTCAAGAATTATTTATCAGAAATGGAGCGGAAAAAAGATCAGGTCCAGGTATGTAGAACCTCCAGGGTTTGTAGTTGCGAGCAAATGAATAGTAAAAGTTTAGATACAAGTTCTTGAAATGCTGCTATACTTAGTTAAATAAACAACTAATGAAAATATATGAGAGTTTAAAGGGTAAAGATGTTGTCCATCATTACCTACAAATAAAGGGTAATTGAGCATATTTTGAGATTTTTCCCCTTTATAATAGTGAAGCAAGATTAATTTGAAAATCAACTCTTATTTCTGCACTAATGACCTTAAATCCAGACAGTGGTATTCTTTTTCACCCAGAGGATGAGAACAATTTTTCTGCATAGAATGCAAAAATATCTAAGGGGAAACTAGTCCTTAAAATCCAGCATGACCCAGCTGTATTGGTTAAAAGATATCATTTTTATGAAATATAACCACAATGTCTTTTGAAGACATATTCAATAATTAGGTTGGTGTCCCTTATATGTTTCTTAGACCACAGTATATCAACATATTTATATCATATATACATACATACATATATATGTAAGAGATAGACAAAAAAACATCATTTAAAAATATTGAAAGCAGTTTCAACTTCCTAAAAGGTAAGGATTTTAGTTCAGCTTTGGGGCAGAATTATTTTGTTCTAAGAAAAACACTTGAGTGGGCTCTCTAGTTACAGAACTTTAAAGAGAGCATGGGCACATTGTTCTTGATAAAAACTATGAAGTGAACCCTGAGTTGAATGCAGACGTTCACTGAGAAATTATCTGTTCTATTTGATAATGAAGACTGGGTACAGATTTAGCAGAGCTTCCTCATGCATTGTAACTCTAAGGAAAATGTGTCTGTACTCTATAAGAGTTTAGAGTATCCTGAGCCTATATGGCTTTGCTTATTTTGTTTTATCCTTGCTCAAAACCTGCAAGTCTGAACTTTACCACAAACTGAAAGAAAGATATAGGAAAGAAAGATCTGGAATAAGATTGGCCCAGTTCAGCACTGTGGATACTGTGTGTGTGGATACTCTGCATGTGGAACTCAAGATTAACGAACCTAGATATCTATTTTGATTTTTGAATATTCCTGGAGCTAGGTAACTGCATCACTCTGCATCAAATGAGTCCCACTACCAAACATTTTTGGGAAAGGTCTACCTGGTATAAGAAATGAAGACTTGAGAGACAGACCTCAAACTGGAGTTAGGAGGAACTCTTCTTCTCTTTCTGGAACCTCAAAGGATTAGCGCTTGATCAATGGGAAGAGCAAGCCTGCTAGAGGGCATTTCCATTGGCCTTGCCATTTGGTGACGGTCTAGAAAATATGACCATTGTAAGGCTCTCTGTGCTGCATTTCCTTCCATTAGTTTTAAGCATTCAGAGAAGTCCACCTTGTTAAAGAGAACATCTTCCAGAGTTGGAACTAAGTACCAAAGGGGAGGGCAACAGGTCCTGCCGTAAACCCAGATGGACATCACAGCTCAGCATCTCTCAGAAGAGAGTTATCTCTGGAAGTTTTAGCAGAAGCAGTGGGGAGAAGGTGAAGAAATACAAGAGATGCACGACACCATTCACTTATTCACTAGCTGCCCCAGGAGTGCCTATTCTGTTTTACCTCCAACTGGTATACTGCTGTTCAGTTACGGCACTAGCCATCTGGAGTTAGCACAGACCCCACAGGTTAAGCATTCAATCCTCCACAAGACCTCCCCCGCTGCAAATTCCAGGACAAGTTCAGGGTTTCCTTAGTCCACCAATACTTGATTGACTGACTACAAATTCAAGGTTTCCCTCAACATCTTCAAGTTGGATAATGCACTAGAAAGACTCACAGAACTCAGCAAGGTACTGTAGTTAGGATGACAGTTTTATTATAAAGGATACAATTCGGGAATAGCCAAATGAAGAGACACATAGGGTGAAGTCTAGGAGGGTCCTGATCTCAGGACTTCCACACCTCCCTCTTGTGGAACCCGGGCATATCATCATCCTCTCAGCACATCAATTTGTTCACCAGTCAGGGAACTCCACTGAGCATGTGTCCAGTCTTTACTGGGGTTTCATTACATAAGCATGATTCATTAAATTAATGCCCATATAACTGAACTCAATTTCCAGCCTCCCTTCCTTCTCCAGAGTTTGGGTTGGGTCAAGATTCCCACCTTGTAACCAGAGGTTGGCATTTTGGGGGACCAGATCTCAATCTGAAGCTATGTAGGGATCCACTATGAGTAACCTCACTAGCAAAAACTCAGATGTGATCAAGAATAACAAAGCTCATGAATAAAAAAGGCGTTTCTATCACTCACATCATTCCAAGGGTTGTGGAAGTTCCACGGCAGGAACACAGGACAAAAACCAAGTTCTTTATTATGCAGCATACCTATTTTAGAAGCAGATAGGGATGCTTGCTGGGACTCTCTGTTAGCATTCAAAGAGAGTGGAAGCCAGAGCCATTCAGTTTGGAGAGACATATGGCTGTGTTTGTAGTCACTTTATTGGGAGACCTAGGCAAACTGTATAATACTTAGGAAATGGAAATTGTTTTTAAAGGTTCTTCTTTCTTGATTTTAACACTGGTATTATAAGAGGAGGCTTCTCAAGTCAAGTAGTCTCCAAATATGGGTACTAATCCAAGTGTGCTACTCATACAGATTTGGTAAGCCACCTGAGGACTTTGCGGTTCCATATATTTCTAATCTTCCTGAGCTGGCCTGATTTCCAGTGAGGGATCCTTACATTCCTCAAGTCTGTATCGCTCATGCCCTACAAGCAAGTAAAACTCTGTGCTGTGAGAAGGTCGGCACCAATGTAGAAAAGTCACAAGATGGGAGAGCTGCAGATCTTGTTTTAAATGTTTTTATAAACAAGATATAAAGTTCAAAGAATTGCAGTAGTACCATAATACATTCATTTGAAAAGCTACAATATGAAAAATTCTTGAGTAAGACATCTATGTTTTACCCTGTATTTATCCCTAAAGCATGTTTCAAAACACTCAACAAATTTTATCTACTACAAACCCTGCCTGACATTCCCCAGACGAGAATCAAATGCATCAGAGGGCCATTTTAACAAAGGAGAAAATGACTGCTCCTTAGAACTAAGAGAATGCAGAATGGTATTGGAGGAAAACCACATGCAGTACTGCGCGTTAGGCACCATTGGATGTACTGTTTGCTTAGTCTTTCTCTGGATGATGAATGATGTTCTACTTCGAGGAAACAAGACATATGGTACAGATGCTATCACTGCGCACAGGAAGCTGGCAAAAAGTAGTTAAGTGATTTTCTGAGTTTACTCAGAAAGCCAGTAGCAGAGTTGGGTCAAAAGCCCCCATGTTTTATTATTATTACTGAAGCAGGAGCACCTATAAAAAGAGTTTGAAGGGTTAAGTACAAGGTCTTAAATTGATCATTTTTAACCTTTTGTTTAATTTTATGTCATTCTACCCTTTCCCAAGCTCCTTTGTAGATCACAAGTAGATTTATTAATGCCTAGGTGTTCTTATGCTTTTCAGAACTGGTTCATAATCTCCAATCTTTTACTTAAATTTAGTTTTCCCCTCAAAAAAAAAAAATCCTTTCTGGATACTCAAGGATTGAGAGAGGAGGGAATTTTTTAAGTCCCCTGCCTAATGCCCATTGATTTTGTGGTGGAAGTAGTTAGCTAATCTAGGTGTGGTTCTGTTGTACATTTGGATCCCTGGATCTACTCTGTAGGGCTTTCTTTTTTCTTCTTCTTCCTTAACTTTCAAGAACAGTGAAAAATAATTGTTTTTTTCTATGAAAAATTTAAAAATAATTTTGAAAAACAGAAGAAAAAGTTTCTGTATTTGCTTTGCTGGCTTTAGACTGTTACCTTTGCTTATTTTTCTCATTTCCACATAACAAATAGAATTAAATTTTGTTAAGTCTGAATTTTTTTTTCATCTAAAACATATTAAGTTCCTTAGATATTTAAGAGTGCATAATTACAAATGTATATCATTAAAGCAAAACTATATTAATTAATACAAAGCTGCCCTAGGGTCTAGTAGCTTTTGGAGGCCCCAGCAAAACTACTTAGAGACTTTTCTCCTCTGTCTAAACATGTTGATTTCTTTCTTCAATTTTAATTTTGTAACTTAACACAAAGTACATTTTGGAAATGTGCACAAATAGTTTAGAAGGTAAGTCAAGTTACTAAATAATAAATAATAATACAGTAAAAAAAAAAATCACAATAGCTGTGGTTCTATCATTAAGGCATATTTTTTTCTAGTAGTATACATTATACAATACATACTTTAAGCCCAACTATTGGAATATTCATTTTCATTAAATGTTGTTTTTAAAAATAAGTCCACTCCTTCAAATTCAAACAAAATATTTGTGTAAATGGAAAAAACGTAATTATGCTTAGTCTAAGGAAGGAAAGACAAGTCTAAATGTGTGAGTTGTATCACAATACAGATTTTTTTAAAATTCAATTTGCTCATTTTCAAGTATCTTTGGTTGTCGTGTTGGAGGTGATGTTATGGCAACATCTACTACACACTACCATAAGTATATACAACAAAGACTAGCAAATAGACACACTAAGGGATTTTTATGGCATTAACTAACCTGGAGCAACAAGACTTCCTAGCGGAGGTTCTAGGGGGCCTACTTTAATGATTGGATAAATGTAGGTTGCAATAAGCATACTGACATAAGATAAATGGGTGCTTTTAGAGGTTTCTCAGCCTCAGCACTATTGACATTTTGGGGTGGATAATTCTTTGTTGTGGGTGATTGTTCCGTGCATTATAGGATGTTTCACAGCATCCTTGGCCTCTGCTCACTAGATACTAGTAACATCCCCCGACTCATTGTAAAAAACTAAGATGCCTCTGGCATTGTCAAATGTTCCCTGAGGGACAAAATCATCCCTGATTGAGAACCACTGGTTTAGAAGATGCTTGGAAATAGCTTTCATTCCACATTAAATATTTTAATGCCCCTCTATGTAGGATTTACTTTATTAATTGAATCAGTAAACACACTTCTTCCTAATACATATGAAGCCCACTCAGCCCAGACTCTGAGTGAATTATCTCAAATTCCAAATTGATATCGTCTAAATTAATTCACTTTATTGTATAAACCTAATCAACATTGCATTAACCAGAGGTTCATATAAGTTTATAATATTTTTCATCCTCTATCAAACAGCTCTTATGAGTATCTTAGTCTAAACAAAGCTTTGCAAACTATGTTATCATTTGTACAACAAAGGAATATGAGGCAAAATGTTGATTCTGTTGTGGTTCAGCATGTTTACCCACTGGTCAGTCTTGCCTATTATCAGATGTAGTAATTGGCTAGCTTGTGTAGTTGTACTTTTTCCAACAAAAACTAAAACAGTTATTGTTGAGGGAATATCTTTAATAACAGTATTCTGGGAGTTCAATGAAATATGTGTCATTTCTACTGAAATCATCCAAGTGGTTGGAAGAAATCATGAGAATGTGAATGAAATTGGGAAAGGAATTAGAACAGTGTTGGGACTGGTCCTGTGAACCACAGAAATTGTTGCTTTTCTCAGCTTCCCTTCTTTTCTGATGTCCAAAACAAGAGCCTGAGCTCATCTCTTGATTTCCCAACTGTAATTACTTCATAGTATCCTGTGGGTATCTTCACCTTCTATTCTTCAAGTAACTCTACACTTTTGTCTTTGCTCTGGATGCCAACATAGGCTATCTGCCAAAAGATCCTTATCTGCCTGTACTATTTTTATAACCTGTTTACTGAGCCCCTTTTATTTCCCCTCTTATTAGCCCTAACATTTGCAACATTCAAATTTCAAAAGCAAAGAGCTACTTGCTTATTTACCAGTTGATCTTTTTAACTTTATAACAATAACTAAAAATACTAGAAACCACTCATTTCTCAGCTCCAGTCTTTCATAATCATGGTGTAATGGGACTGGAATAGACCTTAGGGGTCAACTTTCCACAGATGGGAGCTTTAAGCAAAAGGCTCAAAGTCATAAAGACCCAAAATCAAATTCCACCTCCATTTTACATTATAGGAGTGACATTGAACAGGCTCTTAAATTTACTGAGTCTCAGCATAACTCTTAAATGGGTATAGGAGATCCTACCTTATAGGAACATAGGAGGTAATGTATTGAATTTTTCTGACACATAGCACATAATTAATAAATATTTATTTCCCTCTCATTATTCCCATTTGAGTAAACACTACAATAAATATCTGTAATTGGAATTCCTTATCCACATTATAGCAATTTTATTTTAATTAAAATTTTTGCTTAGGTAATGTACGCCCTGGTTAAAAATTCAACTACTACAGGACATAGTTGGTGAAAAGTAAACTTTTCCATGAACAACTACTATTATCAGTTTTGTGTGTGTGTGTGTGTGTGTAAGCAATTAGAGGTAGCCCATGTACACACAAATGCACTCACATGCACGCATTTCTCTTTGACAGAAGTTGTAGGATACTATGCATACCGTCCTATATCTTGAATTTAACATGAAACCTATTTAAGTATTTCAAGGTTCTTGTATTATTGCTGTGTTTATTTTTCTAAGCAATAAATACCTTCAGTTTCTTTAATATATATCTACATATGTATATATGTATATTTATACCTATCTATACCTATCTCTGTATCTATGTATCTATGTATTCTATCTTCATAGTAATAATAACATTGATGCAAACAATTAGCAATAATGCAACTGACAGCAGTATGCCTACACTCTTACACTAGGGCATGGCAGTCAATTGAAATTCCTAGTGGTTTCATAGTTCTGGTATAGCTGAGATTCTAGATTTTAAAAGGGTCCCTTCTTAAAATTAGGTGCTCTTTATGGTACATTTAATAAGATTCTCCTTTGTAGAGGTGACAATGATTATGAAAACTTTCGTATGGGCCTTGGGGGCAGAAATGTCTTTCTGAGAATGTGTTTTCTTTTATATTAATTGACTTCATGTCTTAAATTATCTACAGTAATACAGACTAAGCTTTGCTGTTGCGTCAACTGACTTTGTCTATTTTATTTATTTTATTTTATTTTTTTTGAAGATATTGGGGGTAGGAGTTTATTAATTAATTAATTAATTTTTGCTGTGTTGGGTCTTCATTTCTGTGCGAGGGCTTTCTCTAGTTGTGGCAAGGGGGGGGCCACTCTTCATCGCGGTGCGCGGGCCTCTCACTATCGTGGCCTCTCTTGTTGCGGAGCACAGGCTCAGTAGTTGTGGCTCATGGACCTAGTTGCTCCGCGGCATGTGGGATCCTCCCAGACCAGGGCTCGAACCCGTGTACCCTGCATTAGCAGGCAGACTCTCAACCACTGCGCCACCAGGGAAGCCCCGACTTTGTCTATTTTAAAATTAATTCTTATTCAACTCAAGGTGAGAAAAGAAAACTTCCCCAGATAAAGTGGAGAATGTCCTGTTTCTCAAATTTTAATCTAGAGCAAAGGTTTACAAAATGAGTTATGAGGGTTATTAAAGTAAACATCTGAGGGTTTTGTGAAATATTACAATTGTACATGCAGACTTTTTTTACAAAAGGGGCCCCAAAGCTCTCCACAATTCTCAGAGGGGGATACATGAAAAAAAAAAAAAAAGTCACTGCTCTCAATCAAGAATCTTCTCTAGAGAAGAGAACTAAACAGAGAATGTGGTTCAAAGTTCTACCCATATTTCTGGGAGAGACTGAAAAGAAGATTTATTCAGAATGTCAACAAACTCTTAAGAATGCTGTGGAGAACAGCTGTTTTCTCCTTAGATGGAGATTGTGAAGGCTAGTTTTATGTGTCAACTTGACTAGGCTATGCTACCCAATGACTTAATCAAACACTAATCTAGGTGTTGCTATGAAAGTATTTCGTAGCTATGGTTACCATCTACCATCAGTTGACTTTAAATAAAGGAGATTATCCTCCATAAAATGGGTGGGCCTCATCCAATCAGCTGAAGGCTGTAATAGCAGAAAAATGAGGTTTACCAGAGAAGAAAACAATCTGTCTTAAGACTGCACCATCAACTCCTGCCTGAGTTTCAAGCCTCACAGCCTGCCTTATAGGTTTCAGACTTTCAAGCCCCTGTAATCATGAATCAATTTCTTAAAATAAATTGTAGATATAGAAATAGATATCAATATGGATATGGATATAGATATTTATTGATTTCAATCCTTGTTTCTCTGGAGAATTCTGACTAATCTGATATAGGGGACAACATTAGAAAAGAAAATAGTAATAGAAAGGATCATTATATCAAGTGAGAAATTTCTTCCAGAGTTCTAGCAGTGCTAGAGTCTTAAAGAAAATAAAAGAGGGGGGATTGCCTAGTGCAGAACTAAGAGGGCTCTCAAGAATAGGTGTTTAAAAATAGCTCCAAATCCGTGCTGGACTAAAAACAAAGGAAACACTAACTACCGAGAAGACATCAGAGGATCCCAGCTGAGAAAGTGTTCCAAACTGCAAAGTATCAGGCAGCAGGGGTAACAGTGAAACATGGCTTCGAGTTCCAGAGACCAGAGTATTCCTACTTCATCTCTCATAACCATGCTAGATTCATGGCTTTGCCCACCATTGTTCTCCAAGAACCATGGGACATTGCGATGTTCCTTATGGTACAATCAACACCGTACATGTAATAAAGTTTAATATACTAATATATTATTTTATCATAATTCTAAAATATCATATCAGAAACTCTGACAAGTCTGAAAGAGCATTTTCTCTTTTTATTTGTGTGGCAGAAAGTTGACAATCAAGTTAAGTCTGGACAAGCTAAGGAGAGGAAAAGAGAAGCATTCAACTGTAAAACAAAAGAACTCACTACAGGGGCTTTCCTGGTGGCGCAGTGGTTGAGAGTCCGCCTGCCGATGCAGGGGACACGGGTTCGTGCCCTGGTCTGGGAGGATCCCACATGCCGCGGAGCGGCTGGGCCCGTGAGCCATGGCCGCTGAGCCTGCACATCCGGAGCCTGTGCTCCGCAACGGGAGAGGCCACAACAGTGAGAGGCCCGCATACCGCAAAACAAAAAAAAAATACTCACTACATCATGTATACAATTATTGCATGTTCTTGGTACCTGGTTCATAAGTGATGTCCTAGACAAGGAACACAGCTGAAAAAGGCCACAAAGCACATCTTGGAAAGATTCAATATATTTGCACCACATTTGTAGTTCCTTCTCTTCAAAGCTGCTTTATTTTGCAACTCTTTCCCTAATTAACAGTGTCCTGGCAGCCCTATAAGGAAGTCCAGTTGAAAAGATGCCAAAAAACTGCCATGACCATTTCTTAATGTCAAGCACAAGCCAAAAGTGAGATTCAACGTGTTACCTGAATTAGTTTTGTTTGATGTTTGGGATGTGATTTGATTTTATGCTTTAATTTTTATAAACTTTAATTTTGCTTCTTAAGTCAAAAAAGCAGAGGAAGGGGTACAAAGAGGTCACAACAGGGAAAGTTTTTTTCTAGCTGTCATTGGTGAGTTTTTGTTTATTCACCCCGGGAGGGCTTTAATAACTGCGCTGCTTTGTTGATCACATGACCGTGTTTGCACCGGTCTTGCTTCTGAATACCTAGGCAAGGGTCTTTCATCTGATTCACATGTCGCTCAACCTTGGATCAATGCCAGATTCCCCACCTTCATGAATGATCAACTCATGTAGCCTGTTGCTAATAATGTGTTCACTTTATGGCAGATGATGTTTATTTTGGACAGGGTGAATACGGACCTTGGATGTTTGAACAGGGAAGAGCAGTACATAGTGTGTGTGGGCGCACTTTCCAGGGTAAAGATCAGATACATATCCTCAGGTTGCCCCTTATCTCCCCTTTGCACTCTCATAGGAAGGGAGTTTTCAGTTCACTTTATCATTCACAAGTTACCTCCAACTTAGCCTTGTCATTGCGATTCGTCACACTTATACTCTATCCTTTTATGTGCTGTATCTCACTGAAGTCTCCACACACCAGGCTAGTGCCCCAGGGTATATGCCTACAACAAAGATCTCAAACATAGTTTAAAAGGAAACACCATAAAAGAGAAAAATAATGGTCACAGTTGCTGCTAGAGGCTGGTTCCCACAAATCCGGCAGGTTTTCCAACTTCAACCAAAGCTGAATTACAAGGGTAGCTATCAACTCAGCAGCTCTAAGTATGGTTATGTGTTGTCGCACTATGGTGTTATCTTTTTCTTTCTTCTGCTTTTTCTTCTGTAGCAGGGCCCCCCAACTTAACCTTCTCAACTAAGAGATAGGGAGAACATAGTTTCTTTGTCTTCCCTTAGCTGACTGGAGAAATCTATGAGAAGCAGACGGAGCAGGCTGCTGGGCTTCCACAAGAAGCAATGATTCTGCCCTTGGCCATGTCGTGGGGCCATATTACCCATCTAGCAGATTCCCATAACTCAGATGTCAATAACTCCATTCTCATCAAGTCTGGCCATACCCAAGCTGCAGGATTCTTGAGTGTGTGCTAGGCCACTGCCCAAGACTCACCTTGGGAACATGTTAGAAATTCACCTCCCCAGAAGCCCAAACCTGGAGACTCAGTCAGTAAGATTGGTCTGGGTTGTGAGAGTCTGTAGTTAACAAGCTTCACAGATGACACAGATTCCCTGCCTGGCTTGGTGATATCTGGTTCACGTTATGGCATTTTTCTCAGGGTGTGTAACTCTGGAAATACACAGGTATGGTAATACCAAATAACAGACTCAGATGGGCAGCAGAAGGGGAAGAAAGGAGAATGTCATGTATAGAGCACTAAAAATGTGCTAAGCGATGTGCTAGGTGGTTCATCTTTGAAATCACATTTCATTCTCATAAAATGCTTAGACTTAATTACTCTGTTTTAATGATGGGAAATTTTTTTCTGCTGTTGTTTCTTCTACATAAATTAAGGGTGAGATGAGTTTGTAAGGGCTTTCCCCTAATTTTTCTTGTTGCGGCCACTTAGCTATAAAATTTAGACGATAGGTTGCCATGGCATCTACAGTCCTCGTGTGTGTGATGTGTGTTATCTTTTGGAGAAGAAGGACATGTGTATTTTGACATTCCTATCAATGACAAAACAAATTATGCACATTCAAGAGCTTAAAACAACACAGATTTATTTTCTCACAGTTCTGTAGGTCAGAAGTCTGGGTAGGCATGACTGATTCCTCTGCTTTGGGACTGCTGAGGCCGAAGATGAGGTGTCGGCCGACATGGGCTCTTGTCTGGAGGCCCTTGAAATAGGGATGGGGAGACGTGCTTATAAGCAGAGCCCAGATCCTGGTGGTTGGCAGCTGAGGTCCTCATTTTCTTGCTGTCAGCCAGGATCCTCTCTTGACTCTTAAAACCATCAGCATTTCTTGTCATGTTGTCCTTTCCACGAAAGTCATATTCATGCTTTGAATCCTCCCCTTTTGTGTTTCTGCTCTCCTCTCCCCTCAAGTATGCAGTCTTCAGGGATAACCTTCCTTGCCTATATTGGGCTACTTAACTCACCCTAAAGTGTTTTCACTCAGTCTGATGAAAATTTGTGTGTCTGCTTCATGGCTGGCGTAGGTCTCTTCTGCCTGTGGCTGGGTGAACTTCACATTCACATGAATCACAACCTTTTTCATATTTGAGTGGCTGGTGTCATCATATCCTGAATTAGCTGTTTAGAACCACATCTCCATATACGATCAAATGTGCAATGGCCTGGGGGCAGTGGTTTGGATTTTATATCCAACTTAGAATTCATTTGTCAGAATAAATCAGGCTTGAAACTTGATGGTGAGACTTCAAGCAATTATTCAACCAATGGTCTCTCATTTTATTGATTTAGATAGTAAGCTCCTAAGTTCAAGACCTATGAGGGGTTACGTTGCTTTGTTGTGCAACCATCAGAGATGAGGGCAAAGGTGAATGCTTAATAAAGGGATGTAATGATGGTTATAAATATAGGGATACCTGTGAGCAGAAAGGTTACACAAAAATTTCTCTTATCCATGGTCTTTGCACATATGCAGAAAGATAATGATCATTTTGGGTCATCTACTCACATGAGCATATATAGAATGCATATATTTTCCCTTATATTTTATTTTCAAAATAAATGAGAAGTAAAGTCCTCATAAACTGGAGTGGTAGTGGTGGGGAGATGTTTTTAATATATTGTTTTACTTTGAACATTTTATTTTTTCCAACCAGCCATACAAATCTACTGCATTTTCATTTCTTTAGTGGGGAAAGGCTTATTAGGAAAAAAGAAATGGATAATGGCAAAACTAAGGAAAGCGATTAGCTTTGTATAAAACACAGTGCACTGTAGTAGTGTATGCAAACTCTAAATAAGCCTTTTTAGTTCAGAGCAACCAAAACGCTTCTACTCACCTGAAAATGACTTTCATCTCATTACTTCGAGCGCACAGTCAGCAACACCTAGAAGGACAAGAAAAAACAACCCATAAATGGTTTCGTAGATGTCCTGCAGAGAAGTTGAATTGTATGTTTTTAATTATACACATTGTCTCCAAGAAAACGGTGCCCAATAACAATGCTTT
Organism: Orcinus orca; assembly: GCF_937001465.1. Taxonomy (NCBI): domain Eukaryota; kingdom Metazoa; phylum Chordata; class Mammalia; order Artiodactyla; family Delphinidae; genus Orcinus; species Orcinus orca. Next base: position 36,523,557 of record NC_064565.1, on the reverse strand, counting down.
CTCAGAGGTAGTAATACTCCAAAATAAGCTCCAAAATGATCATTTAACTGTGTATTATATAGGAGGCCTTTGAAGCAGTGGAACATGTTCTAATTATCTGGCAAATACTTTTAGAATACATGCACACTTTGCTCCTGAATTTTGTTCTTCAGGATGGTGTACTTATATCTTCACCACATATATATGAGGTCTAACAAATTGGAAATATTCCAGCGTAATGTGTTATACTTAAATAAACACATTGATTAAAGATCATTCTCGCACTTGCAGAATGAGCAAGGCCTACTTGTGATTTAAGTGCCACCTGTAGACCCCGTGTAAGACTGTAAGTAGTTCTCAAACCTGCTCCACCCACCTGCCTTCCAGAACATAATCCCTTAAAGTTCATTCCTCCAGAATAATTTTTTTTCTATACCCTAAATCCAGTAGCAGTTTAGAACAATCCTTTGAACTCTTACGCATCATTCTCATTCTAATGGAATACATCTGTGTATTATTTCCAAACTGAAAGTTGACTAATATGCCCTGATGTGGGTCATATTTTAGAGGGCAGGGGTAGTTGGGAAAGGTAAGCGCATGAGACACAGCAGACCTGGATGGTATACCACTGGTTTAGTCTGGCAAACCAAAAGGTGTACAAAGGCACTTGGTACCCATGGGAAAGGGAAGGAACTAGAAAAGGAAAGAGACTGTCAAAGAGGGAGAAGGAAAGTCTTTCAACTACTTCCAAATTTTACCTGTCACAGCCCCTCCCAGATCACTGAGAATCACTGCCTCACTTCCTGATAAGCTAGAGATATGATTTTTTTTAAATATTATATTTCCTATTACTTTCTTAAGCACATTGCCACTCATTCTGCATACTCACCCACAAAGGAGCAAAGCTAGTCCTTCCTGAATGCATAGTAATAGGATACTCTTGATGGAGTATCTTATTTTGTAACAGAAACTATATTAATCCATTGGCATATTTGTTAGGATTAAAATTTACATGTCTCCATCCAAATGTGGAAAATCTCTAAACTTCATTATTTCCCTATCACGGAACTAAATTTCATAAAAGTCTCCTATTTCACTGATGAAAGCAAAATCTTTACATTTACTCATTCAAAGAATGCTATTTTCTTTGAATTTTTAGTAGTCTCCCATCATGGGAGACTCAGTCTCTTCAAGCTCAGGGTTGCTTACTCTCATTCTCATTTTCAAGATGATGCACAGGTGCTGGACAAAATATGACAGTGGTCTGTATGTATATGGTTGGTCAGGCAAGATCATGAAAGAAAACACTCTGAAATGGGCAAAAATTATTATTGGGTATCTGTCCCGCCTAGCACACACTTCTGAGTTATATGATTCTATGACACTCTCCCACTCTGCCTTTGAGTTATTTTACAACTCTGTATATTGTAGTAAAGTGATAGCAGTGGGAATGGTTCCTGTCCATAGTACTGTCAATTAATTTTGTCTGGTGGAATGCAATTGATTACTGCCCTGATATTGCAGAGTTTGGCACTTATTGTAAATTGATTTCAGCATTCCTGATTACTTAAATAAATATGTGCTCTTTGAATTCTTCTTTCAAACATTTGTAAAATGTTCCTCACTCCTTCATTCATTAGTTAAATAAAATGTTTGACACGTGCATTTTATGTGCCTTTGAGAGCCATGATTTTCACCCCAACAAGTCATTCTCTGATGACCTTCACTGACTTCTAGTTCAGGTGGAACTGCTCTTCCCTGGCCTCTGGTGTTGACCCTGTTCTTGATGCATTTACTGCTCAAATGCTCAGTGGTGTTGTAACTAGAGGTTTGTTTTCTTAACATGACTGGAGGGCAGGGATCCCCACTTTGCTGACTCTCACCTCCACTCTCACTGGTAATGAACCCTCCAGCTAGTCCCTGGCTTTGGTCTGTTAATTCAGCCCTTGCCATGAAGATCTCATGGAATACTGGGAAATCTGAAAATTACCTTTCACTCCCCTACTGGAGGCACACATGATTTGTTCAATGTCTACATCCTACAGGGAACGAGAATCAGGGTACAACTTCTGATATTTTTTCTGCCTCAACTTATTTTACTGCCATTCTCACTCCATTCACCTACGGAGTTACTCTCTAAGATGATTTCATATTTGGGTTCCAAGTGGACTTGCAGAGAGGAGACTCTACTTTCTTCTGTAATTGTCCATTTTCCTTTTTTGTGTGTAATTTTTCCTCTTGGGGTCAATCTCTCCAAAGGACTCTAGCAGCATCTTCACTCAACTCTTACTTTTCCAAATCTTTCCTCACACAGAGCACAGTCCCCCAACTCCCGCCCTGAGCTCTGAAGGCTCTCTAGCCTCCTTCCTAATATGTAGAAACTTTCCTTTCCGAGTTTCTCAATTTTTGTGTTTAGGGTCCCATGCTTCTGATATGTAAAAAGTGCTTTTGGAATTTAGATGATATCCCCTCTCCTGACAAATACTTTAGAATCATCATTTCACTACAGGCTGAAAAACAGCCAGCTTTGAAAGTTAAAGTTGAAAGAAATGCCTTTATCTAAGGATGTACTGATCTTTTCCAAGCCTGGATGAAAGAAGTACTACACTGAAATAATCCAGCTTATTTTTAATGAACAATGTTTCAAGGAGTATCTTAAATATATAGTGCCTCTTTTAAGCCTAATAACATATCTATGGTAAAAGTATTACTTATTCCCATTTTTACATGTTAGAAAATAAACATATAGATGTTATGTAGCTTGTCTGAACTAATGAGGTTACAGAATTACTCAATGACAGTGCTGAAATTTGAATGCAGAGCTACTTAATTTTTCCACTACAGCTGCATTTCCTAGTTTAATAGAAAATATAATAAAATGATAATATCTATTTATGTTTCTCTATAAAACTCTACTGTGCTGTAGTAGTTAGAATAATGATCCCCTGCCTCATAACCTAATCCCTAGAACCTGTGACTATGTTACATGTTACATGGCAAAGTTGGGGGAGGTGCTTATATTTTATATTGAATTGAGATTGGTAATCATCTAACCTTAAAATAAGAACATTATCCTGGATTATTCTATTGGGTTCAGTGTAAACACATGGGTCACTTAATATGTAAGAGCGATGCAGAAGTATCAGAACCAGAGAGATTGTATCATGAGGCTTCACCAGCCATTACTGGCTTTGAAGATGAAAGATGGCTATAAGCCAAGGAGTATGGGTTGCCTCTAGAAGAGGGAAAAGAAAAGAAAGAGATTCTCCTCGGAGTCTCCTGAAAAGAATACAGCTCTGCTGACACTTGAGTCCAGTGAGATCCATTTCTGATTTCTGACCTTAAGAACTGTAAGATAATAAAGTTGTGTTGCTTTAAGCCACCAATTTGTAGCAATTTGTTACAGGAGCAGTAGGAAATAACATATGTGCAAAAACAGTATCTCTTTATCCTTTTATGAATTTATATTTTCTAGATAATTGACTTCTAATTTATTTGGCAAATTCTTCTCACAAAAACCTGTCTGTTCCTCTCCCCTGATCCTGACACACAGTTAAATGCACTTCTTAGTCTCTGTGGATATGTATGATCAAGGTACTGAGTGTCAGCTAAGGGGATACTTTTAGAAGTCATGCATGTCACTTCCTGGCCAAGGATTTTAAAAAGCAAGTTTCCTTCTCCTTCCTTTCTCCACTTCCACAGACTGGATGCCACTTTGCTTCAAGCAGCCTGGGTCACTGGATCATCTTGTGGTAAAAAGCCACATGCAAACTATGAATACTGGATTGTTGCATGCACAAGAAATAATCTATTGTGCGAAACCACTGAAATGTGTGGGTATATTTGTTGCAGTAATTACTGCTATCCTAAGTAATTCTTTATAGATATCAAAGTTATTTTTACCTGGGATCAAGGGAACTAATTAGAAACCATAAGCAATGCAATCTCGACTACCACTTTCTTTAGGATGTCATCAATTCTCGCCACAGGAATTTACATCATCTAACTCAGGTCCCAGATTCCAGTCCCACCCTATTTCAACCCATTCTCTAAACTCTAAAGATGTCTTCCAGATACCAACTTAACTGGGTGTAATCTCTACTACTCTCCATAGACACACTTATGCTTTAGCCACGTTGCATTCTCACCGTTTTCTGGCCGTGCTTTTCAAACCTTCTTGAGTTTTACGTATGCATTAGGATCCTTGAGAGAACAGGATTTGAAAAGAAAACCATCAGACTCTAATGTTTACAGGTGTGGCTGTGGACAAGTTACATGGACTCCCGAAGCCTCAGGAAAATAGGAAGAGAGGAAAATTCACTTAACTTTATACAAAGCATCTATGAAATATTTAGAGCTAATATTGTACTTAATGGTGAGAGACTGAATATGTTCCCACTGGGTTAGGAATGAGGCAAGGATGTCTGCTCTTACCATTCTTTTCAATATAGTACGGCAATTCTACCCAGTATTATCAGGTAAGAAAAAGAAATAAAAGGCATACAAGATGAGAGAGAAAGAAATACAATATCCCTGTTCGCAGGTTACATGGATGCAAATTCCAGGGAATCTAACACCGCCCCACCCCCAAATTCTAGACTAAGAAGTGAGTTAGCAAGGCTCCAGGATACAAGATAAGCATACAAAAATCAATAGTATTTTTATAAACTAGCAAGAAGATGTAAACACTGAAATTAAAAATATAATACCACTTATGATAGCTCATAAGAATGAGAAATATTTAGAAGTATAAATCCAATAAAATACATTCAAGACTTTTATGCTAAAATCTACAAAATTCTGATAAAAGATATCAAAGAAGTTCTAAATAAAGGAGAGACACATTGTGTTCACGGCTTGGAAGATGTAACATACTAAAGTTATTAATTCTCCCCAAATAGAATTAATATAATTTCTATCAAAATCTCAGCAGAGATTTTTATAAATATAGACAAAATTATTCTAAAATTCACATGGAAAGGGAAAGGAACTAGAATAGCTTAACACAACTTTGAAAAACAAAATAAAAGTGGGAAAAATCAGTATACTCAATTTCAAGATTTATTCATTTCTACATCAAAAAAGACTGTGTGGTATTGGTGAAGACATAAATGCATAGATTAATGGAAGAAAATAGCAAACTCATATAGGGCCACATAAATATTTCCAACTGAGTTTTTACAAAGGTGCAAGATGTTACCATTGGGGCAACCTGGATAAAGAGTATAGGGATCTTTTTGTATTATTTCTTGCAACGGCATGTAAATCTACAATTAAAAATTTAATAAGACAAAATTATGATCAATGGAAGAGCAACATTAGCATTACCTAGCAGCATGCTTGAAATGCAGAACCTGAAGCCATATCCCAGACCTACTGAATCAGATATTGCATTTTTACAAAGTCCTCTGGCAACTGATGTGCACATAAAGTTTTGAGAAGCACTGCTCTAGGCAATATCAAAAATTGGCATTTAAGTCATCCTAATATATTGCTGGTTTTGTGTCTCTGTTCTCTTTTCATTTTGTAAATTAAGTTTTCTTGTGCATGGCAGATATACATTCCATAAAATAAAACAAACCAGACCCTCAAATTTGAGCATTTTATATTTTGAGTTTTCTCCCCAAGCCCTTTGATTTCTTGATACATTTCTTTTTTTCCCTAACTTTACCACAAGAAATTCTAGTTATCCTTCTAATAATACTATTAGAATTGCTAAAGGATGCTTTTTAATCTTTTATTGAAAATTACTAACTTAACAGAACACAGCTTAGTATTTTTTGCAAAATTCATGCACCTAATCTGTTAGGATCCAGAGTAGTTTTTTCACTCTAGTACATTCCATAAAAACAACTGTGCTAATATTTTTATTGTAATAATTTTTCTGAAATACATTAAACTATGACAAAACACATGCCTTTTCTTATTCCTTAGACACTAAAGCTATTTCAAAAACTTACATCTAAGTATTAGCAATATTCTACAGTATTACCCGTCATGATTTCCAATTTCATTATTTTTTCTCTAGAGCTATGAGGCATGTGCCTCATTTAGTCTAAATTCCCATTGAGTGTGAAAGTTTTAACTAGGTTCCTTTGTGTTTCCACCTTGATCTTCCAAACACAAGGCTTTCTTTCTTCAGAATGCTCTATTCTTCAGCCTTGCAAAGTGAAATCCATGTTTCCCCAGGTCATGAGTGTCTGGAGGGTTTTAAGATCAAAATAACAACAGCATTATAAAAAGTACTTCCAAATACGTATCCCCACCTATCTTTGGGAGCTTTAGTCCCTATACAAATTCCTGCAAAGTCCAGGAAGTCCTGGGAGTCCAGGAAGATCAGCTCTATTTTGTGCTCAGAGCTATATCCCTGTGGTTAGCATATTGCTTGGTACAAAGTAGGTACTAAATAAATATATTTTATCTGTCTGACTTGCTGACCATCAAATACACACACACACACACACACACACACACACACACACACACACGTGTATATATATATGTGTGTGTGTGTGTATCTTTTCACCTAATTGCCCCTATATCTAATTATATGACATGAATATCAGAAAGATGACTCAGGCCAATAACAATCTCTCTTAAGAGCATAACATAAAAAATACAGAATCTATAACATTCATTAGTGAGAAAGAAATTGAAAGATCATGCTATAGAGGGGTAAGAAAGAGTCCAGTGAAGCACATTTAAGCATGATTATAGTTACAAAGTAATGAGAAAAATTAGTTTTAATTGATATTTATTGAGCACACACAACATACTCTGCCTCATTTGGGCCTCACAAAAAACCTATGAGGTCAGTGAAGTTATTATTCCATTTCCATAGAGATGAAGAAGTAGAAGCTCACAGAGGTGAAGTGATTAGACCAAAGTCAAAAACATGTACACGAGAGACCTAGGATTCAAACCCCAATTTGTCTGATGAGAAGACTGACCTCCCAACAAACTCTAAGTTTCTGTAACTATTTGGTGATGGGATAGAAATAAGAAGGCCTCCAGAACTGGGACACTAATTCAAACTGGGAAGCTCTTGAGTGAAGATGCCTGAGTTGAGGTCTTTAAAGTTTCCAAGGATCTCCTCCAACACTGGTCTCTGCAAAATCCTGCTAAAGCTTTTGCTTTTGGATATTCATGATATCTCACTCTTTTTCTCACAGCACACAATTCAAATTGTTGAAGGCTTTAGTGGATCTCAGACCCTTTACAGCATTGTTACTCCAAAATAGATCTAAGATTATCTTACTGTGCTAAGGAAGTAGTCTTCCCAGCTACTGCATGCATATATCACTTCCTTTCTCTCCTGATATGGATATATCAGTGATATCAGAACCACTGAAAGGTTCCCCATCCCCAAATGCCTACTATACTCTTAATCTTATCCCAAATCATCAATACTGCAATAAAATCTCCAGGACTCATCACAATGAAATACCATCTCCAATTTTTCTGCATTCCAATTGTCAGCTGATCCACTGCTCAGTCACTGTGACATTTTCATGCTCAATAGAAACCCTGAATAAAGAAAAGTACCCCACACTCTTCTACTTACCCCTCCTCCCCCTGCTTTGATCACACTAGGACAGAGGTTGCAAAGTACTATTGCCTTGGGCTTCCAAAATCTTTCAGCGATTCCAGTGAAAGAGTCCTTTCAGCTTCTAGTCAATCTTTGCAATCTTCCCCCACTTCCCTCGGAGGCAGGCATGAGGCCAACAGAACCAGAGGACAATCTGAGTGACCAATACCCAAAACCGTACTGGATTCAAAATTTCCCCTTTCGCCTAACACTGACTCATTGTCCTTGGAATACACTTGGGTGCCTCTTGGGAGTTAGTTTTTCTCTATAGTAAATATGCCAGTTGAAAGAGCAAGGAAGGACACTTAAGATTGAATTCTATGCTGTACTTTAGTTAATAAAAAGAATGTGGCTTAAGTGTGAGGTTAGGAGCATCTGTCTCTATCATGACAGATAGTTTCGGTGAAAGTTGGGGTCTCACAGGTGAAGAAAGTTCAGACCAGAAGTAGAGGTTCTCAAACATAGTTTTAGTAGTGGAACCCAGTTTTTATTAGCAAATTACCACAAAGAACTTCAGAATATAAAACATTCAGAAGCAGAGTATGGCAATATCTTTTGTAGTTCAGCAATCTCTTCTTGCTCTCTAACCAACATATTCCAATAGGGAGTACTCCAGTATAAAGTATTAGAATAAAGAAGAGAAAATAACATTTAATGGGGCATTATGATGCATTAAGAGTCACATACATTATCATATATAATTTTTATAGAGCCCCTCTTACATAGGAGAAAAGTGAGACAGAGGTAAAATAAAACTGAACACATTGCCTTGGTCTTGTCTTAAGCATTATATTCAATCTCCAGAGTTAACTACTCATAGGCCATGATAACTTTTTTCAATAACTATTTAGTATAAAACTAATTTCATTTTAGAAGACAATACTTATATATTTATATGGTATATGAGTCAAAATTTATCTCTAATAAAGCTAACAATAAAGGGGGCATGTCACAATAACGTTCCTAGTTCACATTTCTAGTCCCCGATTTCTCAAATTCTTTACGTTTCACTAAATGTTTCAGTGGAACATGTGAGCTAAAATAAGTAGGCTAGAATGTAAGCATTTGGAATTGACTTGTTTCATGGTGTAATTCTATGCACATTTTACTATTAACCTCTAACTCTTCAATGTGAAACAGAAAGTTTCATGCTGTTGAGTCACAAAATGATCAACTCAGGTCATGCTTTCTCTTGGTCCAAAATTCTTTCGGTTTAAGTGACAGAAACTCAACTCACGCCAGACTAGTTTAAGCCAAATAGAAATTCTTTTTATTTATTTTTTTTCTGGCCACACCATACGGCATGCAGAATCTTCATTCCAGACTAGGGATGGAATCCGCACACCCTGAAGTGGAAGCGCGGAGTCAGTCTTAACCGCTGGACCGCCAGGGAAGTCCCGAGAATTTTTTTTTTTTTTTTTTTTAATATTGGGGGAGCTCACTGAATCAAAGGAAAAGCTAGGGGAACCAGAGGAAAACCTAAGAACCTCAGACACAGGAACCAGAGACTCAATGCTGCTAAAACTACTTCTCTCTCAATATTTTTCTCCTCAATCTTTCTCATTTTTCAATCTTCTTATTTTATTGCTTCATCTGTTTTCACCAACTTGTGTAGAAAATAAGTACTTATGGTCCTACATATATCCTTGTACTTTGGTGATGAAAGATACAAGAGAGTCTTTTCCCCCCAGTTTTACTAAAATTAAACATTCTAGTAAGGGAATTGATTTATCTGGCTTGGGTAATGCAAACACCTTTGGAAGTTGCAGAGATGTAGGGTAATATGATCACCCTCACATCTCACACCAACCCACCCTTAGGTCATAGTGTATCAATTTATAGATGGAGGAGATTAGAGGTTGACATTTTATAAATATCATAGTCTCATAATACAGAATCCATAAGTAACTTTATTATTGCTTTTTTCCTATCTTTGCTTCAACATTACTTCACTATTTTATATTCTTCTCAGTTAAATTCCAAATACGACAAGACTGTGGAACCAAATCTGCCTACCATTTAAGGCCTAAATATACAGTTTCTTTTGGGTACCATTTTAGCTACAGTTACCAGTTCTTTTCAGGAATCATCTGTCATTTTCTCTGTGTGCTTTGTTTATTACAACATATATAGTCTTAGTATGAAAGTTTTTAACAAATACTTTCACGCGAGGACTTATATCACAGAGAAACCTTGGTGGGCAATGTTCCTAAATTATTATTTAGCATTTTCAACCTTATGGTTTTTGTTGAATCTTTATCCATATGCCTAATTGTCATGACAAGTTATCGTTTTACTGGTTCACAGTATTTTTTTCTCTTGAGATAATCTTCATCTAGCCTAGATTCCCTTTTTATGGATATTTCCTGAAAAAAACAAAACAAAACAGAAAAATGCCCTCAAGCAGCTGTAACAGGTGTACTTTTTCATACTTTTTTTTTTTTTTAAACTGTCTCTGTTTCTTCACTTTTGTTCTTTAATAGGTACTAGGATGGTACAGGATTGAGATTTCTGCCATATTGCCAAATGGATTGCTCTAGGTCCTTGATAGTCATTTCACTTCCTAGTCTTAATACCTAAATCTCTAAAATGGAGCCATTAATATCACTGAATTTTAGTGTTAAAATGTGTTACATTATTCAAAATTTGTTGTTTGATTTATCTCTACTAAAAGCTGAAAAAAATGGGGTAAGAGGACTATTACACTTTAAAAGAACTCCCCCCCTAAATAATACTGCAAAGATGTGTTCCTTATGTCTTGAATCTCAAATATGTGGAGAAAGAGATCAAATAGAGAAAAGAGGGAAGAATTTTACTTTTGAACATTTGCACGTGGAAGATTATAGGCATAACTGGAAACTGCACAAAAGCCCTGCAATTATAGATTGATCTACCTGTATATTTTCAGAACCAAGTAATGTCTACCACTCCAAAGGGGGGATTTAAAAAAAATAAAAAAAGGCATAATAGTAGTTTTTTAGCTATATACAAATGATAAAAGCAAAGACATCAAAGTGGGTAGCCTTTCAACTCATACTCAATTAGAATAAAAGTTTGGTTGCTGTTTTAAACATTTATGACTAACTAACTGTGACAGGCTCTCAGCTTTGCAAACGGGATGATTTTCAGTTGACTTTTGATCTGACTGACAGTTCCTTATACATTTCAGTGTTAGTTTATAACACGTGAGCCCACATCTGAATACACATGTGACTAATTAGGGACTGTTTACGGACCATCCACATAAATTTAACACACTAGAGTGAAAGCATTTTAAACCAGAAGTCATGATTTTAATGAAATAGAGTTAATTAACAAAGGTGCTTGACCTAATTTTTGTATTTTTAAATTTTTAAAAAATGAACACAATCTAAAGTGTGTTTTGCATGTATATTTGATGAGGCATATTAGATCATTTTAAATGTTAATATGATTATGAAACAAAAATTATTAAGGATTTTTTTAAAAGTTTGGTTGCAATATGATAAACTAACACTGTAGACAGGACCTTGGATCTTAATTTCTAAGAATCTTGTGTCTTGTCCCAAGAGGTATAATGTGCTGTGCACTAGAGGTTGCACTGCACCCTGATTCTTGGGTCTGAATTCCAGCTCTACCACTTATTACCTAGGAAATCTAGGTGGTTATTTAACCTCATTGTGCTTTAATTTCCATATCTGAAAAATGGGGATAATAGCACCTACCTCACAGGTGGACTATTCGGCCTCACCAGAAGCTGCCATTGTCCCACCCCAGGTACCTACTATGAGCCTCTGTTCTTTGTCACAAGATCTTTGATGATGTGAGGGCTTCACTAACCCAAACACAAATGTAGTTCATAAATAAAGAAGAATTAACATGTCTAGAAATGACCCTCAACCAATGCAAAGAGGAACAGATCCTGGGAAATAGATCAGTGTTCAGACTCCTGTCTTTCAGAGATATCTCCCTGCTTCCCACTAGCCTGAAGATACGAGACCACGAAGGAATGAAGGTCTACAATAAGGATCTTGATAATGGACCCTTACTCTGTGTTTTCCTGCTCCTTCACTTCCACTTCTTGGAATCACATCTTAAATAAACAAACTACCTGGACACAGTGTTTGTCCTTGTAAGATTTGCTTTTGCAGAGAACCCAAAATGAATCATTCCCCCAAATTTCCCTGGCATGAGATGTTGAGTTAGGAGTCTTTTTCTTCAGGACGAGGGCTTGCAGTGGGAGTTTATGTGAGAGAATTTCAAACCAGTTAAGTTTGAATAGACATCCCATTTCATAAATGTACTCAGCTCCTTCCATGCCTAGAAACTTTCAACAACAGGCAGTATTTCACTACAGGCTCTGGTCTTCCAGCAAGTTTCACGGCTTACTCTCTTCACTCTAAAACTCTTCTTTTACTCTCTACCTTCAATCCCCTGATTCATTGTAACTTCACAAACTGAGCAGTTTACCTATTACTTGTTTCCCTGGTTCATAATAGTGTTTGTCTATGAAATGTTTCCTAACCAAAATGTTTCCTAATCAAAGTAATCTCTATTATGACAACAGAGAAAAATATCTGGGGCAAGAAGATGAAATAACAATGCTTCCCTCTACTATACAAGACTTCCTGACTTAATAGGGAAATTCTATTAGAATATCTAGTGAAAGGGACTAAATTTTCTTTTCAAGAGACAATGCCAAGAGACACTAAGCAACTATAGTTCATCTTATTGGAACAGCTATTTCTCAATTATTCCCTCAATGTTTAAATGACTCCCATTTCCCCAGAGGAGTAGGTAATAGGATCTTTTGTGTCTGGCATTTCTTGCCTCTACCAATCCTCTGTGTTATTCGAAAACAAATTTGTTATATTTGCATAGTGGTCCCTGAGCCTCTTGAGAAGCAATGAGAAAGACCTTAAGACATTCCTTTTTGAGAACCAATGATTGTTGAACTTCTCTGATTGACTCAAATATTACTTACTAGATTATGCTCTCCCAGAAAAATTACTACAATAAGTCCTTAGAGAAGAAATAATCATGAGGAAGCTTATATCTAGCTTATCTGGGCTCAAAAACCAGAATATGATGTTCCACATCGGGGATGATGCAGAAGGCCTTGAGACCTTAAGGTTTATGCTTATGGAGGAGTAACTAAACTTCTGAGCATAAATTAATATTAATTTTAATTTTACCTCTAGTAGCATTCACTGGAGTATCATTTGAGGAGGGAATTGGGTTAGTGTGATAGTACCACTACCATTGTGGTTTCAAATCTAACAGGGATTTTGAAACAACAATAGAAAGAACGATCTTAGTTTTCCTTTCATCTCCTCTCTCTCTCCCTCTTGGTATTTGGAAGGACAAATAAGAAGATAAGCAATAACTGTAGTGCTTACTAAACATACATTAACTTAAGTTACTAATTTAAAAACAAAACAAAATGTGATCTTGTATCCCAAGCTAGTAGAGAATTCTCTGCCAAGGGTAATATCTGTATTTTGATATTTTCATTCTATTGTCCAAAATGCTGAGTTGATATTCAATACATGCTAAAAATGAATATATAAATAGAGCATAGAGATAGGTCAATTATTCTATCTTCTGCTAGGCTTATTCAAAAAAGCAGTGAGAAGCAGATGAATTACCAAAGGAGAATGCAATTCTTTTACATCTTTATTGGAGTATAATTGCTTTACAATGTTGTGTTAGTTTCTGCTGTATAACAAAGTGAGTCAGCTATATGTATACATATATCCCCATATCCCCTCCCTCTTGTATCTCCCTTCTACCCTCCCTAACCTACCCCTCTAGGTGGTCACAAAGCACTGAGCTGATTTCCCTCTGCTATGAGGCTGCTTCCCACTAGCTATCTATTTTACACTTGATAGTGTATATATGTCAATGCTACTCTCTCACTTCATCCCAGCTTACCCTTCCCCCTCTCCATGTCCTCAAGTCCATTCTCTACGTCTGAGTCTTTATTCCTGTCCTGCCCCTAGGTTCATCAGAACCATTTTTTCCCCCTAGATTCCATATATATGTGTTAGCATATGGTATTTGCTTTTCTCTTTCTGACTTACTTCACTCTATATGACAGACTCTAGCTCCATCCACCTCAATACAAATAGTTCAATTTTGTTTCTTTTTATGGATGAGTAATATTCCATTGTATATATGTGCCACACCTTCTTTATCCATTTATCTGTCCATGGACACTTAGGTTACTTCCATGTCCTGGCTATTGTAAATAGTGCTGCAATGAACATTGTGGTACATGCCTCTTTTTGAATTAAAACCATACCCCCTGGTTTTCTCAGGGTATATACCCAGTAGTGGGATTGCTGGGTCGTATGGTAGTTCTATTTTTAGTTTTTTAAGGAACCTCCATACTGTTCTCCATAGTGGCTGTATTAATTTACATTCCCACCAACAGTGCAAGAGGGTTCCCTTTTCTCTACACCCTCTCCAGCATTTATTGTTTGCAGATTTTTGATGATGGCCATTCTGACGGGTGTGAGGTGATACCTCATTGTAGTTTTGATTTGCATTTCTCTAATGATTAGTGATGTTGAGCATCCTTTCTTGTGTTGGAAATCTGTATATCTTCTTTGGAGAAATGTCTATTTAGATATTCTGCCCATTTTTGGATTGGGTTGTTTGTTTGGTTTTTTTTTTTTTTGATATTGAGCTGCATGAGCTGCTTGTATATTTTGGAGATAAATCCTTTGACAGCTGCTTCATTGGCAAATATTTTCTCCCATTCTGAGGGTTGTCCTTTCATCTTTTTATGGTTTCCTTTGCTGTGCAAAAGCTTTTAAGTTTCATTAGGTCCCATTTGTTTATTTTTGTTTTTATTTCCACTTCTCTAGGAGGTGGGTCAAAAAGGATCTTGCTGTGATTTATGTCATAGAGTGTTTTGCTTATGTTTTCCTCTAACACTTTTACAGTGTCCAGTCTTACATTTAGGTCTTTAATCCATTTGGAGTTTATTTTTGTATATGGTGGTAGGGAGTGTTCTAATTTCATTCTTTTACATGTAGCTGTCCAGTTTTCCAAGCACCACTTACTGAAGAGGCTGTCTTTTGTCCATTGTATATTCTTGCCTCCAATATCAAAGATAAGGTGACCAATATGTGCATGGGTTTATCTCTGGGCTTTCTATCCTGTTCCATTGATCTATATTTCTGTTTTTGTGCTAGTACCATACTATCTTGTTTACTGTAGCTTTGTAGTATAGTCTGAAGTCAGGGAGCCTGATTCCTCCAGCTCCGTTTTTCTTTCTCAAGTTTGCTTTGGCTATTCAGGGTCTTTTGTGTTTCCATACAAACTTTGAAATCATTTGTTGTAGTTCTGTGAAAAATGCCACTGGTAATTTGATAGGGATTGCACAGAATCTGTAGATTGCTTTGGGTAGTATAGTCATTTTCACAATATTGATTCTTCCAAACCAAGAACATGATATATCTCTCCATCTGTTTGTATCGTCTTTAATTTTTTTCATCAGTGTCATAGTTTTTGGCATATAGGTCTTTTGTCTCCTTAGGTATGTTTATTCCTAGGTATTATATTCTTTTTGTTGCAATAGTAAATGGGAGTGTTTCCTTAATTTCTCTTTCAGATTTTTCATCATTAGTGCATGGGAATTCAAGAGATTTCTGTGCATTAATTTTGTATCCTGCTACTTTACCAAATTCATTGATTAGCTCCGGTAGTTTTCTGGTAACATCTTTAGGATCCTCTATGTATAGTATCATGTCATCTGCAAACAGTGACAGCTTTACTTCTTCTTTTCCAACTTGGATTCCTTTTCTTTTTCTTCTCTGATTGCTGTGGCTAAAACTTCCAAAGCTATGCTGAATAACAGTGGTGAGAGTGGGCAACCTTGTCTTGTTCCTGATCTTAGAGGAAATGGTTTCTGTATTTCACCACTGAGAATGATGTTGGCTGTGGGTTTGTCATATATGGCCTTTATTATGTTGAGGTAAGCTCCCTCTATGCCTACTTTCTGGAGGGTTTTTATTATAAATGGGTGTTGAATTTTGTCAAAAGCTTTTTCCACATCTATTGAGATTATCATATGGTTTTTATCCTTCAATTTGTTAATATGGTGTATCACATTGATTGATTTGTGTATATTGAAGGATTCTTGCATTCCTGGGATAAACCCCACCTGATCATGGTGTATGATCCTTTTAATGTGCTGTTGGATTCTGTTTGCTAGTATTTTGTTGATGGTTTTTGCATCTATGTTCATCAGAGATATTGGCCTGTAGTTTTCTTTCTTTGTGACATCTTTGTCTGGTTTTGGTATCAGGGTGATGGTGGCCTTGCAGAATAAGTTTGGGAGTGTTTGTCCCTCTGCTGTGTCTTGGAAACGTTTGAGAAGGATAGGTGTTAGCTCTTCTCTAAATGTTTGATAGAATTTACCTGTGAATCCTTCTGGTCCTGGGCTTTTGTTTGTTGGAAGATTTTTAATCACAGTTTCAATTTCAGTGCTTGTGATTGGTCTGTTTATATTTTCTATTTCTTCCTAGTTCAGTCTTGGAAGGTTGTGTTTTTCTAAGAATTTGTCCATTTCTTCCAGGTTGTCCATTTTATTGGCATATAGTTGCTTGTAGTAATTTCTCATGATCCTTTGTATTTCTGCAGTGTCAGTTGTTACTTCTTTTTTATTTCTAATTCTGTTGAGTTGATTCTTATCCCTTTTTTTCTTGATGAGTCTGGCTAATGGTTTATCAATTTTGTTTATCTTCTCAACGAACCAGCTTTTAATTTTATTGATCTTTGTTATCATTTCCTTCATTTCTTTTTCATTTTTTTCTGGTCTGATCTTTATGATTTCTTTCCTTCTGCTAACTTTGGGTTTTTTTTTATTCTTCTTTCTCTAATTGCTTTAGGTGCAAGGTTAGGTTGTTTATTCGAGATGTTTCCTGTTTCTTAAGGTGGGCTTGTATTGCTATGAACTTCCCTGTTAGAACTGCTTTTGCTACATCCCATAGATTTTGGGTCGTCATGTCTCCATTGTCATTTGTTTCTAGGTACTTTTTTGATTTCCTCTTTGATTTCTTCAGTGATCACTTGGTTATTTAGTAGTATATTGTTTAGCCTCCATGTGTTTGTAGTTTTTACAGATATTTTCCTGGAATTGATATCTAGTCTCATAGCATTGTGGTTGGAAAAGATACTTGATATGATTTCAATTGACTTAAATTTGCCAAGGCTTGATTTGTGACCCAAGATATGATCTATCTCAGAGAATGTTCCATGAGCACTTGAGAAGAAAGTGTAGTCTGTTTTTGGATGGAATGTCCTATAAATATCAATTAAGTCCATCTTGTT
Source organism: Orcinus orca (assembly GCF_937001465.1). Taxonomy (NCBI): domain Eukaryota; kingdom Metazoa; phylum Chordata; class Mammalia; order Artiodactyla; family Delphinidae; genus Orcinus; species Orcinus orca. Next base: position 36,506,669 of record NC_064565.1, on the reverse strand, counting down.
TAATGTATCATTTAAAGCTTGTGCTTCCATATTTATTTTCATTTTGGATGATCTGTCCATTGGTGAAAGTGGGGTGTTAAAGTCCCCAACACTATTATTGTGTTACTGTCGATTTCCCCTTTTATGGTTGTTAGAATTTGCCTTCTGTACTGAGGTGCTCCTATGTTGGGTGCATAAATATTTACAATTGTTATATCTTCTTCTTGGATTGATCCCTGATCATTATGTAGTGTCCTCTTTGTCTCTTGTAATAGTCTTTATTTTAAAGTCTATTTTGTCTGATATGAGAATTGCTACTCCAGCTTTCTTTTGATTTCCATTTGCATGGAATATCTTTTTCCATCCCCTCACTTTCAGTCTGTATGTGTCCCCAGGTCTGAAGTGGGTCTCTTGTAGACAGCATATATATGGGTCTTGTTTTTGTATTTATTCAGCCAGTCTATGTCTTTTGGTTGGAGCATTTAATCCATTTACATTTAAGGTAATTTTCAATATGTATGTTCCTATTACCATTTTCTTAAATGTTTTGGGTTTGATTTTGTAGGTCTTTTCCTTCTCTTGTGTTTCCTGCCTAGAGAAGTTCCTTTAGCATTTGTTGTATAGCTGGTTTGGTGGTGGTGAATTGTCTTAGCTTTTGCTTGTCTGTAAAGGTTTTAATTTCTCCATCAAATCTGAATGAGATCCTTGCTAGGTAGAGGAATCTTGGTTTTAGGTTTTCCCCTTTTATCACTTTAAATATCACTGCCACTCCCTTCTGGCTTGCAGAGTTTCTGCTGAAATATCAGCTGTTTACCTTATGGGGATTCCCTTGTGTGTTATTTGTTACTTTTCCCTTGCTGATTTTAATATATTTTCTTTGTATTTAATTGTTGATAGTTTGATTAAAATGTGTCTTGGCGTGTTAGGAGAATGTAACTTTGAGAAAAGTATAAAGGAATTTGATGAGGTGAGCATCAGAAGATCAAGTGAAACAAGCATTTAAAATCGAGAGAGTGGTTGATGTCATATGCTGAAGAGAAATATAAAAAAGCCAACATAAGTCTTGATATCAGATTTGTATATCAAAAAAATTGCATGCAATGGCAAAAGCTATGGGTTCTGAAACCAGATCAAGCATCTCTCAGGGTGACCACTTGACCTTTGACCTTTTATTGTCTCAGTTTCCTCATTTGTATTTAGTAGGCTTGGTAAGGTGATGATGTAAATGAGATAATCTGTGCGTTTAGCATAGGGCCTGGAATATAGCAAGTACTGTCAACAAGTGTATTTAATGAGCTTCAGCAGAAGAGTATTTTTTTGAAGATTAATCTGTATGTTAGCTATTAGTAGGAGTCAGAATGTACATGGAAAGTTGTCGAAGGATATGGGAGTGAGATACACCTCTGGATGCCTACTTGATTCAAGGACAACACATGTTATTGGGTAAGTCTGGGTGCATCTACTCAAACCACCCACGAACTCACCATTCCAAATAACTCAATTTGGCTTCATAATCATACACCAACGCACCAACATAAGATCCACCAGATGTCCAGAGCCAAGATCAAAATTGCCAATCCAGTGGAAGCCTCTTCTGGTAGGCAGGTTACTATCAGGTTCTGCTGCCAGTATTAGTCTAACCCAATATTTAATCAATGTCAGGCTCTCCTCTGAGAATGGCATGGGGTGCAAGTAGAACAGTGTAGGTGTCCTCATGACTCTCTTCTGCTGTTTGATTGCTCAGGATCCAACTGTGTAATTTCTGGTCAGTGATTCCAGGTGTTAAATAATTTGTAAGTTTTCAGTTTTTATACAACTTTATCATCCATTAAGAATTTAAAAATTACATTCTCTGTTCAGGTTTTAATACTGGGATCCATATTTAGTTTCATAAGCTTTTTGCTGCTTTTAGTCTTATTTTGGGATTGGGGTTTATGAACTTTATTTCTGTTTGTAGATAAGGAATTTAAGAGTGAATGTTAATAAATTTCAGTTCAATTCTGTAATGTGAAGAATTTAAAAGTTAGAGAAATGGATTTGTTAAAATAAATAAATAAAATTCCTTGTCCTTGCACTTTTGATTAATTAATGGTTAAAAATGAAAGAAAGACCATGATGGAAAAGAAGAGCTACATAGCACAGAAGGGAAAAGTAACAGTTTTCAGTGATGAAGAGGATGAAAGACAAAATATTTCACTAGCATCATTTCCTATCACATAGCAGTTGACATCAGACTTAATAATGTGGTAGAACTCTTGGTTTGTAATAGAGTCATTGGAGGTGGTTGAAGATATCCTTATGGAAATATTAGAACGTTTCAAAGGATGATCCATTTATTTGGGTTCACAATGAGATCACATGTCTTTGAGAAGGATGAGTACCATGGACAGTGTCTTCCCAGTTTTAGACATTTCTGTCCCACCTTTGTTTTTGCCACAGTTATGTACCACCTATACTAGTGTTTACCTGATAGTTTCCTTTAAATCAACTCTTTTTCAAAATCTTAAATATTTATATTACCTATATATTGCCTTTATTCCCAAACAATGATATCTAAGATTTTTAACACACTCTTTTTCATATAATGCATGTTAAAGTAAGTGTTAGCTATTTCTATTTTTAAATAATAAAATCTGTTCATGCATTCCCCCAACTCATCTTCTCAACTATCAATGATAAGCTTGCTATACCTTAGGAAACACTGTAATATGCAATAGAATAGGAGAAAAGGAGGAGTCCAAAATAATAAGGTGAAGTTAAAGGTTATCTTGACTTATCTATGCCTAAATTTGTAGAAATCCAGGCTATCTGGGTAACACAAATTATTTGCTGGCTTGGGAAAGCTTTTCTCATTTTTAAGAGTGCATCAGGATCAGGAATGTGTTGCCCTACCAAGTTTATATAGTAAAATTCAAAGGTTGCTTAAGATGTGACTCTCCCAGTCTGCAAATCTTTAACAAACATCTAAACATAACTGAGCATATACTTTTAGATTCCCTCCTTCCAAATTCCTTCACTACACTTCGGATTTTTAAATATTAGTGCCCCTTATTCAAAACTCCAGACTTTGCTGTAATCTTCTGATAGAAGCAAGTGAAATATAGGGAACGTTGATTATTCAGATCACTTCCTTAATTTTATATCTCAGGATATTTTTCATAGGTAATATTCCAGCACCACATACTACAGAGTATCTATGGAACTTTCTGAGAATCTGCAATGGGAAATGCTCAAATGTCTGAGGATCTAATAACATTTTCTTGAAAAAATAATGCTTTCGTGTCACATAAAATGAAACTGTCAACATTTTCTTTCATAGGTTTCTCTCAAGCTTCAGAGCAGGTCCTTGACAGTTCTAGTATTGCCTTTAAATATTTTATTGAAATGTAGATTAACACTGTAACATCTTATAATGGTTGGAAAACCTTTTCCTTTTAGCACTTGTAGATAAGCCAGTATTAATAATTATTAACGTTAGCCACTATATTGTAGCATTTTTTCCTAAATGTTGTTTTTCCCCAGGACTTAATACTTAGATTTATTTTAAGACACAGTGGATTACCTAAGACTGTGGTGCAGATTTTGCAGATAAAAGGCCATGTAGATAGATATGCCACTACTTATTCTTTTTTTTTTTTTTTTTCGGTACGCGGGCCTCTCACTGTTGTGGCCTCTCCCATTGCGGAGCACAGGCTCCAGACGCGCAGGCCCAGCGGCCATGGCTCACGGGCCCAGCCGCTCCGCGGCATGTGGGATCTTCCCGGACCGGGGCACGAACCCGTGTTCCCTGCATCGGCAGGCGGACTCTCAACCACTGCGCCACCAGGTAAGCCCCACTACTTATTCTTTATCAAGATCAGGTTAAGGATAAAAACAGTTCTTCCTTCAAATATCTGTAGGGTCAAAAGGATCTAAAATTGAGAAAAATAATATTATACCCCGTATAATTTTAACTCGGTGCCTTAATTTAACAATACTCAATAAATATTTGTTTATAAATATAAAATTTTAATCAGGTCTGTGGTAACACAAGTAAAAATAAAACTCACAGTTTGGAGTTTCCGTGTTTTACCTGGAAGCTGCCGCCCTCCTCACTCATCCTTACCTGTGCAGCCCAAGTGGGTAGGGCAGGATGGAGTGACTGTCTTCTATTCCAAAATTCCCTGCAGTACCTGGCTTCAGGATTCTACTTCCTTTCACTTTTGAAGTCAGGAAGTTGACTACAGGAATAACTAACGGAATAACAGTAATCTCACTACTCCCGTTTTCAGTCAGGGTATACTGATCACATTTAATACCAAGTAAAGACCTGGCAAAATAGAGCTTCTAAATAAATAATTCTTAATTTTTTTCCCTTAAAATTTGCTTTTAGTTTACCACCTCTAGCACTGTTAAATGAACTATATAATATTTGTTAATAATCAGTTGGGACTGCATAAATAAATGGAATAAATAATTGTGTAATTATTGAATATTTATTCATGTCCAGAACTGTGCTACAAATTGTGAGAGATGTAAGAGACATAAACATTGTCTTGCCTTTGTGGAAAATACAATCATATTGAAAAAGAGGGATAGGCTTCAATTCAATTAGGGGACTATAGAATAAACCAAACTATCTAACCCTTAAATATATAGTAGAATAAATGGGGACAGAAACAGAAGATATTAATGTTGGCTGCATTTAAGAGGAGGTAGGAATTAAATCATTCAGAATCAGGATTTGGGATCAAAATGTTTCTGGAAATCTCAGTGGTCTCAGTTTAAGTATAGAAGTCACCTACTGGGGACCCTAAGAGAGAAATAACCCAAGTTTTATAAATTAATGAAGACATGCCACTACAGCTTCATATGTACCTTGAGGTTTGCAACCTCTAACTTTTCTAAGAGTAATTAATAAAACAAATATTTGATTACAACCTAGGATAGATGTTAATACATACACACACAGGGGAGGGCAGTCGGCTAATGGAAATACTGGAGAGTAGAGTTACAGCTAGTGTTCCTTTCAAAGTTATATGCAGAAGATAAGATAATTTATTTAACAAATTTCTTTTTACACAATTATTTTCAGTAAATTAGGGATTCTACTTATATTTCATTTTAAATTAGGGATTCTACTTATATTTCATATTTTAAGGAATAAAATAAAATGTATAGCCATTATTTATCTCGATCTATGCTTACACAAAAGTATCTTTACAGACATGTATATGTCCATGCATATAACATATTCCTTAATTATCACACAAGTTTATTGAAATAATTTCATCAGAAGTACTTAGAAATCATGAGACTTATTCATGCCCCCAAATGATAGAGTAGTTAACTAACTTATTATTATTTATCTATTAAAATAGTAGATTTTGAAATATGAGCATTCTTTGGCAAAACTGGTGTTGGAGAATGTGTCGAGAAATGGAAATGCTTCGGCACTAGAACAGGCAGCTGCATATCAAATGTATATAAACATCTAAATACATATTTAAAAAATTGGGATTTCACATGAGATGAAAACAAGATATTAACAGAAAATTTATCAGAAATGAAATGAAAAAAGATCATAGCCAGGTATGTAGAACCTCCAGGGCCTCTGATCCAAGGAAAAAGCAAATTAACATTAAAATACTCAGTGAAATGACCTCATTCCTGTGGCAGTTCTTAAATATACAAAAATATTAAATGTTTAAATTGTAGAAAAGAATTTATTCTTCTATAGTATCAGATAATGAGAAGGAATTAAATCACTTCCTTGGGAAATATTTCCTCTCCTCAAATGCAAGATTAGATGTGAATCCATAAAGTCATTCATGTCTGAGCTCTAAAAGAAAGAAATACTTGGTTGGTCTAATCAAGGTTAAACTTGATATCTAAAAGAAAAAAAAAAAAAAAGACCAGAAAAAAAAAAAAGACTAGTCAGCCTTTAGCAAAGGAACACATTCCATGAACACATTTTGAGTTCTTAATTAACATGTAATAACTGAATTAAATAGGTAAGAATTAATTTTACTAATTATTCTCTTTATAATCTAGATCATTAGAAGACTGGTTATTTCAATAAGCATTTTTTTAAAATATCTAGAACATTAGAATCACCTGGGAAGCTTTAAATAATACAGGTCTACCTTCTGAAATCCATTAATTCATCCAACATTTATTTAGTACATGTTCTAATCATATTGATAAGAGACTGAGAGATGAAAATAGGTGATGCCTGCCTTCTCAGAACTCAGTCTAGGAGGGAAAAAAGTAAAGAAAGTTAACCTTTATAATAAATGTTTCATAATTTTAAAACAAGGAATCTGGGAGTGTAAAGAAATACATACTAATAGAGATATTTTAAGAAGAAAAAACTTGACACAGGTTTCATTGCAAGAAAAGAACTATGAGCTGTGTAGAAAATGAATTGAGGATAAGGGTGATGAGAGAGAAAGCAGGTAAACAAGTTAGTAGACCATTGCAATAGCTCAGGTAAGAAATGACAGAGGCTAGGAGAAAAATGGGGTGTGGACTATTTTGTTTGTTCTGTTCATGTCCTATGGCCCCCCAAATGCTGATAATCATAAATGACATCAAGGGGTTCTTTTGTCTTCTAAATTCCACCTTGGTTTAGCTAATGGGAGATACCTGCCTAAGACTGGAAGATGACCTCAAGAACGAGGTTGGGTGTTTATTACCCCTGCTCCTTCCTTGTCGTGACTTCTCCTACTCTTCTGTCAAAGGCCACAGATTACCTCAGACAGCACTCATCACAGAGCTATCCTCTCTAGTTTCTGGTAACTGTTTCTTCTCCTTGTCTCTTCAGCCTACACTGTTGACAGCTTCCTGTTGCTCCCAGCCATGGGGTCTTAAAATATTTCTGGTTGGTTTCCTCAAACCTTATCATACCTTTTAAATGTCTTTTAAATATGATTTTATTAAATTTTTTTTTACATTACCCACTTTGAGTGGATCATACTTTCCTGGCAGGACCCTGGATGACACATGTGGCAATTGTGGAGAAGAGATGTGGACATATTTACATACATTTAGTGCATAAAGATGACAGGACTTAGTGATGGCTTGGAATTGGGGAGTGAGGAAAAGAGAAATATCTAGGCGACTTCCAGGTTTCTGGCTTGGCCAGTAGGTGGATAAAATTATACTTTTAAGAGATGAGGACACTAGTGGAGAATCTAGGCGGGATGGGAGCAGGTCAAGACGCCTTTCTGGGCCATGCTGAGTGGAATTGTCAAGCAGACCATTTGAAATTAGTCAAAAGTTAGAAGACTTGGATGTCAATCCATACTTTGTTGAGGTGACAGCATCAATGTTATTTTACTTGGGTGCAGAAATGAACACACAGCAAGGCCCAAGTCCTCAGGGAAGTTGTGGTCTACAGAGGAAGAAGACTTGAAAGAAGTAATAAACCACAATATTGGATTAATGCTACATACAAAAAGTACACGAAGATATAAGATAATGAGAAGAAAATCTATTTTAGAGGTTGAGAGATATGACAGTTCAAATTTTGTCCCAATAGAGACAAGTTGAGTAGGTGAAAAAAAGGAGGAAGAATATTCTAGGTAGTTGGAACAGCATTTGTTTTAAATCCCTGTGGAAAAAAAGGAATTAGTTCATTTGAGAAACTGGAAAGTGGCCCGTGTGGCTGGAGATTAGTGAGTAAAGGAAGAAGGAGCATAAGATTAGGTTGCTGAGGCTGCAGGAGACCAGATTATTAGGTCATGTTAAAGATGAGTCTGTTACATATATACACTACCAAACGTAAAATAGATAGCTAGTGGGAAGCAGCGCATAGCACAGGGAGATCACCTCGGTGCTTTGTGACCACCTAGAGGCGTGGGATAGGGAGGGTGGGAGGGAGGGAGACGCAAGAGAGAAGAGATACGGGAACATGTATATGTATAACTGATTCACGTTGTTATAAAGCAGAAACTAATACACCATTGTAAAGCAATTATACTCCAATAAAGATGTTTAAAAAAAAAAAGATGGGTCTGTTAAGTTCTGACTATTATACTATTTGCTACCTAGAGATAAAGCAGCTTAACATTAATGTAAATCTTAAAATGACCTCAGCTCTTATGAAAGTGCTTCTATTAGGTCTTACCCCATGCATATCAGATAAAATTGGGATATTCAATATTGTTCAAATAATTTTACAATTGGGCCAGTTGACTCACCTATTTTCTAGGAAAGCAATATTAGGTAAGAACATTAGTGGAAAAGAGAGTATATTTGATAAATCACACAGAAAACAAACAGATACGAGTCTAATATTTATGTATGTCCTTATACCTTGAATTGAACTTCATAAAGTGGAATTCATGTGCTTTTTTTCCTTTATGTATCTTTGCTCTTGTGTTAATTATTACATGTTCCTATTATATAGAAATCTTGGGAAATAAAACCCTGAATATTACTTAAGGCATATTTTGGAAATTTTCACTAGGACTTTAACACTAAAGTTAATTCTTTTCATCTCTTTGCAAAGGCTGGTGTTTTTACTAGTGTAGTGAAAAATGTTCATGTCTGAACCCCAGGTTGCTTGCAATCACTTATTCTGGTACACATAATAATCACACCATGAAAAACTTACAGCTCTACTCGAGGATCACACATTTATTCTTTAAATGAAGAAAAGAGGTTAATAATATTTCAAAAATAGCTAACTTTTTTTTTTTTTTTGCGGTACGCAAGCCTCTCACTGTTGTGGCCTCTCCCGTTGCGGAGCACAGGCTCCAGACGCGCAGGCTCAGCGGCCATGGCTCACGGGCCCAGCCGCTCCGCGGCATGTGGGATCCTCCCGGACCGGGGCATGAACCCGTGTCCCCTGCATCGGCAGGCGGACGCTCAACCACTGTGCCACCAGGGAAGCCCAAAAGTAGCTAACTCTTACATAGTGCTGCTATATGCCAGGCACTGTTCTAAACTCTTCACATGTATTAAAACATTTAATCCTTATAACAGTCCTATGAGGCAGGTGCTCTTACTATCACCATTTCAGAGATGAGGAAACAATCACAGGTGGTTACTTAACTTATCTGAAGATGCACAGGCAGTGTTGTGGACTGGAATTTAAATGAGTCAGTCTTGATTTAGAACCCACAATCTCAGCTCTCACTGGTTGGTATTTTTCTTTAATGAAAGAAGATCCATTTAGAGACAGGTAAACTATCAATATCATATTACTGAGTAGGTCTTGAGTCAAATTCTTATCAGCAATCTTTTCTTGTGTGACAACATCAGAGAATTTAAAACTTATGCATGTTATAGACATTCATGAAACTGGTCAGTATTTCATATAACTAGAAATATGTCATGACTCAGGTAAATTGATATTCATATGACATTTTCCTTTCAATTAAACACCTAAAGAAGAGAACTGAGTAATAATGTTGAAGCATTTGATTTGCTGGTTTGATCAAAATATTTTTAATGAAGTCAAATGTGGGTTTAACAATCTTTTAAATGATGGAGGGAAATCTGGAAAAGTAAAAAAGAAAAGCTTATCTATCTATCTATCTATCTATCTATATCTCTTCCGTATATATTTCTTCAAATATTGGAATTAAATAAAATCCAAGTTTAATGAACATCTATGAATATTTGGCTATTTTATTTTTGAAAAATAAAATTCCAATAATTCTCTAGAGTTGTTTCTAAATTTTAAAATGCCTATGAATATTAGAAGGCATGTAAACTTAATTTTGTAAGATTTTCATCCTAACTGTCAAGATAATTTTTTTGAGAAGCATCTGAGGGTCTCTAGGCCACCCACCATTTTAATAACTCTGATTGTTCTGTATATCATCAAGTCACTTTGTCCAGTTTGGACAATTTTATTTTACATAACTATAAATTTTACTCTCTGTCATTATTATAAATTTATCTCAGTAAGAAGATGCTCATCACTATTATAGGAATGAAAAAATAGGTCAACAAAGCATAGATTTCAAGCTTCCAACAATATAATCACATACTTCTAGGTATATACTTTTATGTATGATTCAAAATATCATTTTAGACCTTTATATTTTCCATTTTATTTTTCTGCTGTAAATATAAATATGATATCCACTGAGAAATATGTCTCAACTGTTGTTAAGGATTTTTTTGAAGGTTGTTGTCATTTGGAATTTCTTTTCTATGAGATATTTTGATGTTTAGGATTTAATTCTAGGATAAAGTGTCAAATATGAGGTTGCTGGCTACATAAATACTAACCTTCTACCCCCAATTCAATTTCAAAGAGCAATTCAGGTGAGAGTAAATAAATAAATAAAAGGTTTGGTTAATGTTGGACATTTGCTTGGTACCATGTCATTCAAAACTCCTTCCATTTAGAAACAAAATTTGCATTGACATCTGAATGATGTATAATGCAGTATAATTACTTACGGGGTCCTTGAAAAGAGAAGCCCCTTTTTTTCCAAGTGATTTAACTTTGAAAAGGAATTACTTCACATGACCAACAAATACTATTAAATAGCATTTTATGAAGTTTTTTTCTGCATATTCCTACACATGGACAGACTACTGTGTGTTCTAAAACCTGTATTTACATGACACACTTTTATGGTCCAATGGGCAAACACTACTTAGTCCTAAAATAACATCACAGTAATGACTACAGTCAAGACAGCAAGAACACTCCACCGTTATTATCCATATCAGACTGCACCAGATGGGGTATCTGTGGTAGAGTGCTGACAGTGGTGAACACTGAACAACTGTTTCTGGTATTTTTGTGTACTCTTAGGCACAGCAATATTACATGCAAAATAAGTAGTGCATAAGTGCTTGCATTTTGAAGAAATATATTGCATTATATATTTTTTTCTTCATCTGGATCTAGTAGAGAAAGAGATGACACAGAGTTAAAGATAAATTATATTAAGCGGGATCTAGCCAAATTTCACTGGGTAGAAAGAAGGGTTTCTCAACTTCAGCACTATTGATCTTTTTGTGCTGGAACATTCTTTGCTGTGGGGACTCTCCTGTGCATTGTAGGATGTTTAGCAGTACTATTGTCCTCTACTGGCCAGAAGCCAGTACCCAACCCCCAGAGGATTGTGACAGTCAAAAATATTTCCCCACTTGAGAATCACTGATATAAAGGAAGGAGCTCTTGAACATACACAAACTCTTTAACCAACTAAATTGTATTGTGTGGCTTTGTCAATATCAGATTTTTATTAGTTTCTAGATACAAGGTATAAATTTTTTCTCAAAGTGTACTTCATTTATGTTTGTTCATTTGTTTTACTTTCTAATCATGGCTATAGTATGCAAGTATTTTCCATCTGCAATATGATTTCACACAATTTATACTGACAGCAAGAAAATAAAATGGGAAATATTGAATCAAATAATACAAGGGGGCATCTTTTAGAGGAAAGACTCAAGTGTCCATTGAGGAGGGAAATTGGCTCCTACAGGACCCCCTTGGGCCACACGCTCCTGGAGACCTGCAGCTCTGGGCTAATTCCTGCCCAGTGTTAAGAAAATATTTAGACTGAGGAATACTTCATGACAAAAGCTGCTCCTTCCTAAAATCAGTGGGATTTTCAGTTACTTTTCTCATCTCCTTATGCTTCTGGAATAAAGAGCCTGCTTCCAAGAAATTGGGTAGGTGAAAGAAAGAAAGAGGCAAGATTATTTACCAACATCTTTAATTATAATCATGATTTGAATTGTAACAATAAACAGGAAAAAGTCAGAATCCCTGCGTCTGCATCACTGTGAATGTCCACCAGTGGGTCTAATTGTTATGCTAGGACTGTCAGTTCTGTCATTAGGTGTAGTCAGGGATTCATTGTTTTAGTTAATCAAAAATTCTGCTTTGCAGAGAGTAACTATATATACATGAATTATCAATTTGCAAATTGTTACAGTATAAGAAAAGTCTACTTATGACAATATTGTTTTCTCATATTACTTCTTTCTACGATAATTTAAAAGGGATTTCAGGATATTTTGTTTGCTTTATGGTTATCACTATAAAGCTAAGTTGTCATTATTCTGTAGCTATGAAGAAGTGCCTTCTGATAAGGATTTCTGGCTGATATAATGCCAGGAAAAATATCTTTTAACATTCAGGATTGGCAATGGAATATTGATAAGCACTAAATGAATACAATGGCAAAAACAGTCTATATTATACACAGCATTGTAAAACGTGCAGTATCTAATTTTATAAACATTCAATAAATATTGAAAAAGAGCAAACTTTCACTCATCTGTAAGTTCCTAGTAACTTACTGCTATGTATTTAGTTCGCTAAATATTATATAGTATATATTATAGTAAATAGAGAAAATGAATGTGACTATTTATATTCAGGAAGCACATGTTTAACATTGTAATTGTCACTATGATATTGCCTTAATTTTCAGCATATATGCAAATATTCCTTAAACAAAAATATTTAATGTTCCAAGTACCTACTTGTCATTTAATAGTTCTCAAGACTTCAGTAATCCAAAATAATTTGACCTATTTATTTAAGATTATCAAGTCTTCTCTGAAACTATAAGTGTAAAAAATGCAAACCAAAGCCCCGATAGTTTAGGAAGGAGACTAAGATTTGTTTGGGTGAAACCTAATTCTGTAAATAAATATATATTCTAAAGAGATGGGAATAATGAATAGGCTTGATCAATTCTAAATTTACTTTCATTTTTAATGCCTTTTTCTTTTTAGTTCTCAAAACGTTTTCTTATACATAGAGAACAAAAGAAGAATCACCCCGAAGTTAATTTTGTAATTTCATCAGCTGGTAGCAGAGGACCAGTTGCTTTGTGGATAAAGTGTTGGCTTTATATTCTAAAGGACAACTTCAAATCCTGTTAAGGTTACATTTTTATTAAAATTTCCATTAATTTTTCCATCAATGTGATTATAGATTAATGTTAATTAATTCTTACCATTTTTTGAAGAAATAAATGGAGCCATATCTGATTCAAAGTTAAACAAGACACTATTCAGGCTTTCTCGGTAACTCTTTCCTGGGTTCAGAATTGGTTGGGGAGAAAGGGAATAAGAGATCTTTAATGGCATTTTATTGAACTTAGCAATTTAAATGGCCTACCCTGATTTTTGAAGATATCAAATTACCATATGGATGATGTCTTTCTCATCAAATCTGCTCTTATTGTTTACCAAGAAAATGACAAAGGTAATTTTTAATGTTGGATGTGGTACTCATGTGTATGGGTTGCTGATATTAATGAGAATTCTGGGATGAGGTCTCTCTGTGCTAAAAACTGCTACATCAACAAATAGATTAATATTATAGAAACTGACAACAGAAACCACTGGCATTGCTTTTCTGGAGTTTTAATTTATTATTATAGCAAATGAAAAACGTATCCTAGGAAAGAGTATAATCTTTATGCTCCTTGGGGAATGCTGGGATTTAGGGTGGGCCATCAGGTAGCCTATTTGTATTAAGACATTCTGAACTCCTTTGAGAGATGGGAAGAGGTCTTTGAAACTGATGTGTACAGCTCTGGGTCTTTGGGAACAATCCTTTCCAGACAGATGTGTGACAAAGGATTATAACAAGCTTCGGGGAGGGAATGTTATTCAAAGTGAAATGCAAACTTACCCTAACACTCTAAGTTTTAGTGATTAATATGAATGTCCCATTCTCTGAAGTACTGCAGACTGAATAATGTTCATGCTCACCTCAGCTTGGTCATTTAATAGTGATTGGAGGTTTGTAGTATTCTAGGATTGAGAGAGAGGATACAGAGCTTAAGTTTTGGAGCCTAGCACTGTGATATTAAAATTTAAAGGAGAAATCTCTATATCTTGTTTGCCTGTTTTTTTGTACTTATAATATCAAGAGAGGTTTTTAATCTCTTTAGAAAAAAGGATGTTGGAGAAATATATGAAAATATAATCCTAAATATGACAGATAAAGGAGAAAAGGCTGAAGCCCCCAAACACGAACACGCATGTGCTAAATATTTTGTTATATATCGAGATGCTTTTACAGCATTAGACTATTAGCTATTAGACTTTTTTTTTTTACCAATAATATTAAGAGCTGACATTAATTGGACATTTTCTTTGTGCCAGGCACTGTCAAGAGTTTTAATCTCATGGACCTCTCACAGCCACCATATCAGGAAGGCATTATTATTTTTCCCATTATAAAAATAAGTAAACTGAGGTTTGGGGAAGTTAATCACAAAGACTGTTCAGCAAACAACACAATCAGGCGGTGACAACGTCAAAGTGTCTATGTAGAAATTCTTAAAAGTAACAGTTTTGGGGCTTTCCTGGTGGTGCAGTGGTTGAGAGTCCGCCTGCCGATACAGGGGACACGGGTTCGTGCCCCGGTCTGGGAGGATCCCACATGCCGCGGAGCAGCTGGGCCCGTGAGCCATGGCCGCTGAGCCTGCGCGTCCGGAGCCTGTGCTCCGCAACGGGAGAGGCCACAGCAGTGAGAGGCCCGCGTACCGCAAAAAAAAAAAAAAAAAAAAAAATAACAGTTTTGGTGGAAAGAGCATTGAAAGCAGTGTTTTCAGAAAGGAACAAAAAACTGAGAACATATTAACTGTCCGTGTCATAAATTGAGAGAGGAGGTGCAGATTAGCCTCTTGAAGTTGTCTGCAGCCAGGATTATAACATGACAAATAAAATGTTCTAGCAACCCATAGATTGACATCCCCAAGCAAAAGAGTGGAAAAAAAGATCATCATGCCCACATCTCCTCAAAAAACACGTGCATTCCATATGGGGTTGGGTGATCCAGAGCAGGGGTTTAACAGTTTTTCTTTAAGATTGGGTTTCATTCTGCTAACAGCATGTTGGCCGAGTGCCCACTAGTAAGCAATTAAGACTTTGTGCTTGCCTGCATTTTAGTATCTCTCCTCCTGAAACATGCAGCCACATGGGAACAGAAGCTTTGCCAGCATGGGTCACGGTCTGGGAGCAGCATCAGGAGAGCGTCTATACTTTAAGGACTCAGTCTTCTGGGAAGCTGAGGAGAGGATGGATGATTGATTGGCTGTGCCTGTGAGAGAAGATTCAGAAGGGATTCGTTAAGAAACGGGGAACTACAGGACGATATCAAAAGTGAAGTTAGGAGAAGAAAGCAAAATGCTACCAAGTAATCTAAAGGAAAAAGAGATAAATCAATGTCTGAAAATTAAGAAGCAATTGGGTTAAACAAAAAGGAGACAAAAACTAGATGGCTAGTGAGAGTTTCTTAACCATTAAACTTGGATGATTCCCTCATTAATTTGTTTTTATAAGAAACACACAAGTGCTGAGAACCTCAGATGTGCCAGGAACAGGGCTGGAGACACGAAGATGAGTGAGACATCTTCGTGTAAGGGGGAGGGGAGAAGTCGAGCCTCCATGCGTGGTGTCAGACTAAACAGCTGACGTACTATTCATACAGACTTATGGAAATGGCAACAGTGCAGCCAAACTAGTTTCCTCTCCCCAGTCTCACTTGATTTTGTGCCTGGAAAGAAAGCATCTTGACTCAGGTTGGCCAAAGGTGTGCCTAAAAGAATTAGAAAGTTTTATTCAAAGATGAACTAACCTCCTTAGGAAGGGCAAGCTTTTCACATCTGAAAATAAAATAGGTCAAATCAGTGGTTTCAAATCTGATTGATTACTGAATACCTCCTGGGCATGATTTCACAGTACAGAACTCCTGCTTCTGGAAATTCTGGTTCAATAGGTCTAACCAGATATATTCTCATGATGTAAACACTGCCCTGAACAATTGTGAAAAGAACTAAAATCACAAAAATAATATTTTTGTCCTCACAGTAGACCTTATTAGATTAAAATTAAAGGAAGAACTACTATGTTGCTGGCTACATCTGTGTATAATTTATAGAAAACCAAATGTACAGAAAACAATCCTTCAAATTATTAATATGGCCCCTGAAACAAGCAATCTTACTGGTGTATATGAAAGCAAATTATACACATTATTTTCAGGGATAGATCTGTTGCATTAACTGAAGCACAAAAATATTCGAGTAGTTTATATTTTCTAGCTACAGTAAGTCCCCTCCATACAAACCTTCATGTTTCAAACTTTCAAAGATGCGAACATATTATAAATCTATTACTGTACGGTACTATATAGCTGATTGTGTTAGTTGGGTACCTAGGCTAACTTTGTTGAACTTACGAACAAGTTGGACTTACGAACGCACTATAGGAACAAAACTCGTTCGTATGGAGGGGACTTAATGTACTTGGAAATTTGAGCATAAACCAGGTTTACATGGAGCATTAGTCTCATCACTAACAAGGTGTTTTGACTTTATGGGCTTTTAGATGACAGGCAAAAATTATAATTTTATGAAAGTCATGGTCTGGATCAAAAAGAATTTTAAAATATAGTTAACATGCTCAAATATCCGACCCATAGAAATTCTTGGGTTTAAAACTTTATTTTTCAATAATGTCAATCTTTGCTTAAGTAAAATCAAAAGATAAGGTTGGTACAGCTTAGGGCAGAGCAGGTGTAGCTGTCCAGAGTCTCCTCTTTGGCCACCATGTTGTCTACAGTAAGAGCTCTTAACTCCCTCTTCAGAATCCTGGAATGCCACAGAGCACAGACGGAATACAGAGGACCCGTTTTAAATTTTATTTCCCAGTAAATCTCCACAACTTGAGCATTATAGTAGATTCCAACAGATATGTGAGGTTAACTGGGTATCCATTTGAATTAAATCTCCCCAATGGCTCAAAGCAGACTAAGGAACTGTGCACATGTGGTTGGATCTGGCCCACTGGGTCACTCCAGTGGGCACACCAAGTGACATAGATAAACAACAGGGGCCTATCTGTCAAGCTTAAATTGATCTCTAATCTCCATTCGCCAGTTAAATTAACTTGAGCAAGTTGGTGAACCTTTTCCAGTCCTCTTCCCTTGGCCTGTAAAGTGGGGATAAAGTCTTCCTTTCACTCTGGTAGAGACTGATCTTTAGCAACAGGACAGGCTGTTGCTTTTCCTGCTTTCCTGTGATCAGGCCTGGTTCAGAATTTGGGAAGTTGCTCTAAATCCTTAAGGCCTATTCAGAGTGTATGCTTTTCATTTCTCTGCACTAAAAGTGACTCCTTTTGATACAGAAGAATTAATGACGGGCTTCCATGGGCAATCAATTGCTGCTACTTTTCCCACAGCACTAAGGAGAACATCTTATTAAATTCCAAGTTCTCAACTAAGTTGGTTACACTTAGCATATAATAATTATTTGCCATGGTCTTGAAACTATTTATCTATTAACAATCACATTAGGTAGATTTTGTTACAAATTACTGCATTTTCAATGTGCTCAGGCAGATACACACCTCTGGCTAGTCAGATAAATCTGAAGATTGACAAAGGGAAAACATAGAACTCTCTAGGTAAAGTATAGAGTACTGTGAGTATAAGTGAGAGTGTATATGCATGTGCATATACCCTGGGGACCACAGAAAAAAACAACAACTATGATAACAAAAATAACAACTGTGAATGCCCCAGAGATGGGAATTCCATCTCATTTTTGAGATTTATTTATTTATTTTTGTAATTTATCTTTATTCTACAGTGGAGTATAGCTGATTTACAATGCTGTGTTTCTTTCTGGTGTACATCCACTAGATTCACTTACAGAGAGACATCTATATATTCTTTTGCAGATTCTTGCCAGTCATATATTCTTTTCCAGTGATTACAGTGTGTTGAGTCAAGTTCTATGTGCTATACAGTAGGTCCTTATCGGTTATCTATTTTCTCTATGGAAGGGTATGCATGCTAATTTCAACCTCCTGATTTATGCCTCCCCCCCCTCCCACCTTTCCCCTTTGGTAGCCATAAGTTTGTTTTCTAAATCTGTGACTCTGTTTCTGTTTTGTAAGTTAGTTCACTTTTATCCATTTTTAATTACTCCTATAAGTGATATCATATGATAAGTCTCTTCCTCTGTGTGACTTATGTCACT
The DNA here is from genome assembly GCF_937001465.1 of Orcinus orca. Lineage (NCBI taxonomy): Eukaryota > Metazoa > Chordata > Mammalia > Artiodactyla > Delphinidae > Orcinus > Orcinus orca. Next base: position 36,488,718 of record NC_064565.1, on the reverse strand, counting down.
TAGTACGATCATATCAAGTTCCATCTGAGTTGCTGCAACTGGCCTTATTTCATTCATTTCATGGCTGAGTAATATTCTATTGTACATAAGTACCACATCTTCTTTATCCATTTTTTCCTTCCAAGGACATTTAGGTTGCTTCCAAGTCGAGGCTCTTGTAAACAGGGCTGCACTAAACGTTGGGGTGCCTGAGATTTATTTTTAAACTGGTCCAGTCAAAAGAAAGGATTGCTTAGCTCACACGGCTTACTTCATGTTCTTTCCAAAGGAGGTAGTGTAGTAACACATGGAGCGTATATGGCTTTTGTATAATGATGAGATTTCTTTGAAACATAAGTGCAATAAAACTGTAAACTGGCTGCAATGGAAAGAATTATATTTCTTTCAGGTAAGACACCATCACCTGTTTAATCAAATAGTTCAATACTGAGAAGCAAACTCCCCTGAATTCTGCCCTATTCTTGCACTTTACAAGGATTTTGCAAGCACTCAGTGCAGAGAACCCAAACATTTTATTTTGGCAAGGGAAGCTTTACAGAAATATTTGCAATATTTTGTGCTAATCCCTTCACGAGTCACTTTGGTGTGGCAAATATTTGTTCTAGAAGACTTTTCGACAGTTACAGAGTACATCAATCTGTTGTTTTAACCTTTTGAAAATAACCCTTGTGTCTTCTTGAAGGAAATAAAGAGTCATTGATGAAACCTTTTAAGTTTTCAACTTCTTTGCAATAAGGTACCTGGAGGAGAAATCAGCACATTCCCTCAAGGGAATGGAGTACATCTCTGCTTACTTTCTTGGCTCATTGCTTTATGGGTATGAGGGACCTAAAAAGTAAATGGTGGTCAAAAAGAACAAACACATTTATTAGAGCAGTTAGAAAAGACTGTTTTGATATTTGCCAAGTTCCTTCTCAATAACATGTTTGGCAGCTACCAAATGACACAGCCTGCCCAGAGTTGATTTTGACGAAGCCTCTGGGATGTGTTAAAAAGTAAACCAGAGCAAATCACGTACTGGAAAGCATAACTCAATCAAGGAAAAATGTATGATTAAGGGTGACATGGGCAAGGAAAGCTTTGCCAGAGCTCAGGGTAAATATTTGTATCAGTGTGAAGAGAAACCTTCATGATGCTGATGTCAACCAGCTGGAATTTTCATTGTTTATAAACTTTTGTTGTTAGAGTTGAATTCTGGCAAAAAAGGTACCAAAGAAAGAGCAGTTTCCCAGCATGAAAGTTTGAATTCTGATAAGGCAGCCTGACCAGATATGAATGCAACGATGCAGAGTTTCAGGCACTTTTTCCTTCCAGGATTCTCTTGCCAAGAAACAACCTCTTGCCTTAATCCCACTTTGACAAAATCCATCAGGATTACCAAAAAGACAAAATGTTGTTTTGTTCTGTTATAAGGATTTACAGCTTCTTCTTTCTTAGTAGACTGATCAGAAAATGGGTAAGAATATAAATGGATTTTTTTGTTTCACTTTTTTTTCCACAGAAGAACATTGTCACATGAATCAGATATTTTTTTCTTTTTTAATTAATTAATTAACTTATTTTTGGCTGCGTTGGGTCTTCATTGCTACGCACGGGCTTTCTCTAGTTGCGGCGAGAGGGGGCTGCTCTTCATTGCAGTGCACAGGCTTTTCATTGCAGTGGCTTCTCTTGTTGCAGAGCACGGGCTCTAGGTGTGTGGGCTTCAGTAGTTGTGGCACTCGGGCTTCAGTAGTTGTGGTGCACGGGCTTAATTGCTCTGTGACATGTGGTATCTTCCCAGACCAGGGCTCGAACCCTTGTCCCCTGCATTGGTAGGCGGATTCTTAACCACTGCGCCACCAGGGAAGTCCCTGAATCAGATATTTTAATGATTGAAAATAAACAGTTTGGCATTGAATCCATGTTTTTGAGGAGTGTCCGTTAACTTCATGATGCTAGGCAATTTACTTTTTGCCTCATTGTGGGTCATTTCATATTTTTAAACTGCATAGTTTAACAAGTTAAAGGATTTGGGCACTTTATTTAACTCACCAACTAAGGAATCTGTATTTTCTTACTAAACTATGCTCTGTTGTACTTTCTGAAATATTGGAGATAGCCAAAAGTTATAAATCAAACAAATTACAAGGACATGGGCTTGCATACGAATTTATAGTAGTTCAGAACAATTAACTCAACTTTCAGTCAGAAAAAGAGAAATTGGTGGAAACTGACTCATAACACATAGTCCTTCCTCTCTGGAAAATAAGCACACACACATGGTGCTCATACAGGAAAAGACGGACACACCGAGATTCCCCATTTTCAGACACTGACTTCTGCCAGAAAACTTCTCTGCAGTGTGGATATTCTGATAATTGTTCCTTGCTTTTCCATCAGGGTAGCCTGAAAGCTCCAATATGAACCACTTTCAGTGACGGATGTGTAGTGAGATTCACTGAACGGGAAATAAAGAAGACTCCAAATTCTTATCAAGTTATACTTTCTTTTAATAGCTGCATGTATTAAATATAGTTCAATCTGACAGGCCTAAAACATAGCACAATAAGACTTACATGGTTGTGTTGTTTTTGAAAAGGTTCATTACATCCATTTAGGAAGAAGATCAAACTTGAGAGACCCTCCCCTGGCCTCCTCTATCCCACAACGAATTGAAAGTTGTCCCTGCCAATGCAGAAACAGGACACACCACAAACATAACCACATTACCTAGCTGCACTAAGAATAGAAACCAAGCCCCTGCTGGTGTAATTAAGAAATCTTCTCTTCCAGTCCCTGGGCTTTAGAGACCTGGATCACTAACTAATTCTAATTTAGAACGCATTTTTGATCAGGGCCTTTGTAAACTAGGAATTGAGCTGAACATGAAAACTCTTCACTATAAGTTTCTGAACTACTGTGTCCCTCTTGTGAAGTAGACTTGCTGGTCACACTGGCCCAGAAATCAACCTTCAGAGTGTGGGTCTGTCTGGTGTGTTGAGATGGTGGTGTCTTTTCAGAAGCTGAAGAAGTGCCAAATCCTTCCACCTGAAGTTTGCACATTGCATTGCAGTGCATTAGTGCATTCAACAGCCCATGGAAGTCAAAAGAATGCAAAAAAATAAATAAATACCATACTTAAAGCTAGAAATCCTACCAGGTGGGAACCCTGGGCTAGGGCACACTTAGATTTCAGTTACATTAAGGTACATATACAAATATAAAAGTGACCAACCTGTCACTGAGCAATTCCTTTCTCATCCCCTTCTTACCTCTCAATGACAGGACATTCTCTAGGTCATTCTGCCTTGTGGATTGGGACCCTCTGGCATTATATTTTAATTAAACGGTCAGATTATTAACGCGTGAAAATCAGTCACTGCAAATGTTGAGCTAACCATTTTTCATACATAATGTGTCCATATCATCATTATAACAGCCGTATACTAAAGATTGACATGGTCACTTTTAAAGAAGAAGCCCTGATAAATATTTGACTTAAAGATTCTTGGGATCATACTAAGGGGCTAAGAGGTCAGATCTCATTGCTGATTTTTTCCCCTGCTGTGTACTAATGGAAAACCACTGAGTCCCTCTGCTTGTGGGTCCATTCTAGAAGTTCAACAGAGGAAATAATTGTGTACTCGCACGCATTCAACATTTCGTTCAAAAGGGAAGGGATTCTGAAAATTTTTTTTAAACTATTCATGTAGCCTAATGCCACTGGTTTGCAAGCCTAATATATCTTCTTTATGGTATCCCTCCCCCTTATCTTTTGGGAATTTTCCTTCCCTTCACTTCAACCATATGTTACTGTAGAAGGCACCAAGTTAATATAATTTTTACCTGTTGCCTAACCACATTTGATTGGTCCAATTTGAGGAAATCAGAATCTTGTCTATGAATCTGAGATCAAAATAAGAAATCCCATTTCAGTCTAGATGCTCTCTTGAATAGAGGAGATGCAAAAACCAAGCCTGTTGATATCCTTGTACCTCACTGTAGACTTGAGAATGAGAAAAAGCCAGACTGCAGCAAGAATGAAGACTAGCATAAGGTGTAGAGATCAGCAAAAGATGGAGAGGTGGCTTTTGAGTCTCTGCTACCAGCTTACCCAGGCCTACCTATATGCCTTTCCAGGAGATACTCCAATGCTATGAAAAATACAAAAAGCCCTAATGCTTATGTTAGTTAAAATGGGTATCAGTTAGTTGCAGCAGCAGTTAGGGCTTCACTCCTAAACCCACTGCCCTCAAAGAAATAATAAAGGAATTTACTAAATACCTAGTGTGTACTAGGCTGTTCATAGGCATTATCTCATGTAATCCCTTTAGCAATCCTAGAACTTTAAATAACCTTATTTCCATTTTACCGAGGAAGAGACTGACGATCAGAGAAGTTAACTACTTCATCCCTGGTCACACTGTCCATCACACAGAGTGAGTCCAAACTCCATCCTCTTGTGTTGCTTGCACATGTCCTTAGAAATCTAGCTGAAGAAGAAAAACTCCCTTGCATTCAGTAAATAAAAAGTATAATAAATTTCAGAATATTGTTAGTGATGTATTATCACAGATAAAGAAATGTAAATGCAGGACGGAGTAGCAAGGACAAGCGTCTTGAGATAGAACTCTCTCAGTTACAAATGACAGAAAAGACAACCAAACTCACTGACTGATTCAGGAACTCAGAAGTGCAAAGGTCAGTCTTGCTTCACACACAGAGGATCTGGCACTACAAGGAACCCATCGGTCCTCTGTCTTTGTTCATAGACTCTGCTTTTCTCCTTGTTGCTTTCACCCTCAGAATACTTTCTGCAAGTAGTGTCCTTAAGCATGTTTCAAACACTTGCAGGTCCTGAAAATTACACTTGTGGCTTGTGTAAAACGGGGGCCTCTGGCCTGAAGTCCTTTGCCCTTTCCCCAAAGATGGAGCCGAGGCAAAAGGCTATTATAATCCCTGAAAGTTGACAGATAGCTGTTTGGCAGAAAGTTCCAGGTTTTTGGTACCAAGAGCATGGTACAGAAGGAAAGGGGTGGGCTTCAGAAGGGCACATCCCCTTGGCCTCTAATGGAAAGGCACAGCCCAAGACCAAGAGTAGTCTCTGGATGGAGTCCCCAGTTATCCAGACCTATGAATGACACCAGGTGGCACTCAGCAACTTCAGACTTGCAACTACTTAATATAAGGTCCAAGGGAAGATAAAGGAAACAAACAAAAGTCCTAAAACACCTCTGAATTGAATCCTGTTGGCCAGACTCGGGTCTCATGCTCATCTTTGACTCAATGATTGTTGCCAAAGAATTGGAGTATGCTGATTAGCCGGTCCTGATTCTGAGTACGCATCTGGAATTGGGTGCTTGGGTCAGCACCACAGAACCATACAGATGGAGAGTGGCTGAGTGGTTATGCTGCTACCTGAAGCCAGGGGTTAGATGCTGAGAAGGCCAAAGAAAAACACGCAAACCACAGCCTGACTATATAAGACTTCTCAGGAGAATTATAACTTGAGATGTTAAGAACTACCATGATAATATGTGATACAACAATAATTATTATTATAATTCTGAGCAGAATCATACAAGTAATAACTAACATTTATTGAGCATTTAGTGTGTGAGAACCATTTTGCTAATGGCCTAAAATATATCATTTCATTTACGTAACTGCCCTGATGTATAGATATGATCATCATCCTCATTTTATAAATGAGGAAACTAAGGGTTAAAGAATTTGAGCAACTTACTTTATGACAAAGCCGGAGTAGAACTCAGGACGGTGTAACACTGATGTCTTGCTATTCACCACTACGATATATGTGGAAATTTTCATTTCTCACACACTTAGCCATAAACATTTGATGTTATGAATAAAACATCTGATAAAAGACTTGCAGAACTGTAATTCTACATCTTGAATCCTATGGCAAGTCACAGGAGAATACAAAAGGGAAGATGGGTACAAGGACCTTTTCTCCTTGATCCTGTTCTTCCCTAAGATTACATCTTTAGCCCAAGGAAGTCTGTCTGAAGATGCAGGAGCTTGGAATCTCACCTTGCAGACTCAGAAGTTGTTTTTTGGTTATTTGGGGTTTTTTGTTTATTTGGTTTGGTTTCCTTTCTTCATGGTTTTGACTATAAACTGTGTAAGTAATTTTGTTTGCCTGGGGTGTGCTTTGGGTTGGATATAATAGCAAAGTTTAAAAGTTCTGCTATTCTTTGGAGGATATTGTTATACTCTTTCGAAATTGAAGGCTGAGAAAAATATTTTTATCTTATTATTTTTTTTCTGTTCTAGTTTTTTTTTAATTAATTTTTTTTGGCTGCAGTGGGTCTTCGTTGTGCACGGGCTTTTCTCTAGTTGTGGCGAGCAGGGGCTACTCTTGGTTGCGGTGAGTGGGCTTCTCATTGCGTTGGCTTCTCTTGTTGTGAAGCATGGGCTCTAGGCACGCAAGCTTCAGTAGTTGTGGCATGCGGGCTCAGTAGTTGTGGCTCTCGGGCTCTAGAGCACAGCCTCAGTAGTTGTGGCGCACGGGCTTAGATGTTCCCTGGCATGTGGAATCTTCCCGGACCAGGGCTCGAAACTGTGTCCCCTGCATTGGCAGGCGGATTCTTAACCACTGCACCACCAGGGAAGCCCTCTGTTCTAGTTTTTATCATTATTAAAATAATGGTAACAATCTTGAAATCATTTTAAATGGTATGTCATTTGTGAATAGTTAATACTATGTCAATGGTTCAAAATCAAATCAATTAAAATTTACATATTAGGAAATCCTTTTTTCTACCCATGGCCTCTCTCTTCCCTATAGGTCATCATTTAATCACTTTTATGGGTTTTTTTTGTAGCTTTTCAATGTTACTAAATTTATTATGTAAAACTATTCCATCATAACTGTTACAACATTCAAGTGTTCAGGTTCCCATGTTCCTTACCAAATTTTTCCATAGGGAAATTTGCAAAATCAGATATTTCAAACCAGAAGAATAAAAAAGAAATGGGTGGAGGAAACCTAAGCCATAGCTGCAGGTATTTCATACCACTTATTTTTTCCCCTTGAAATCTTGCAAAGTTGATCTCATTTACTCTTCAAAATATGGAAGTGATAGTTTGGGTGCCAACAGTCACTGCAACTTGAGGTGCACAATTTTTTCCTTTAGGTTCAAAGTCCTACCACCATGAACATAGCTGACATTTCTGATGGATCCAGGTATTCATGGAACAGCCAACTCCTGTCAAGTTCTCGGAGCTGCAGGAGTTAAAGAAATAAGATCCCTGACGTGTGCGGTAAGTCATCTACTGTCCCCAAGAGCCAACATGTGAAAAAATATCACATGAGGACACGAGTGGGTGTTAATGGCATGTGGGTTTTGGTTCAACCTAGGAAAGATGGTAGTGGTCCAAGCTGATCAACATTTAACATCTTTGCAATTATTTGTTGATTCTTCTATAATTGTGTTGGGGAGAAAAAATAATTTTCTCTCTACCCTTCTGAGTTCTTGGCTAAGACCCATGTACTAGAAGACAGATGGACAAGAAAAAAAAACCACACAAATATATTAACATGTATATTTCATGTAAACATTGGAGATATCTATGGGGATAAAAGTAACTCTGGAGATGGCTCAGGATTGAAGCTTAAATACGAGGCCTCTTATGGGAGCGTAAATGACTTTTACAAAGAATGAATGGGCCCTTAGAAGAACAGATGGGAGATGTGATAGTTTGTGACAAATTTGTCTGGGTGTGATGTCAAATTCTAGACTCACCTCCTGGGACAAGTGTTAATATTCTGTGGTTGATGAAACTCTTGGGGAGGGGATTTATGACAATTGAATTCCTTTTGAAAGATTCGTCTTTAGGTCCATAAGGGAAATTCAGAGAAAGTTTCTACCTGCATTTGCTGGTTTTCAAGTGCCTACTGCTCAAAATAATCAATATGACAAAGTGCCGTATTTGGAGGCTGCATATTCTGCTACCCTTCCCCTTGACTCCAGACTTTATAAAGGCAATTTTTCTCACTGCTGTAGCTCCATTTCCTGACTTGTCTGATATTAAATAAATATGGAACAGGCTGCTTCCGAGAGAAGGGACCCTCCTTTTCAGGAGGTATTCAAGGAGAACTCAGATCTTCATTTGGAGAGAAATCAGTGAAGAAGATGACCTTTAAGTCTCCATCTAACTCTTGGATTCTGTGATTCCCAGAATAATAAAATCAGTTACTGTTTGTATTCCCCTAAGAAAAGGCAGAAAATGGATGGCACACAAAGAACCACTGGCTCAGGCCCTGCAGGTGGTGTGGGAACTAGGGATGGTGCCAAGGGTTGGGAGGGACCCCCCCTGGGAAATCACTGTCACTGTCGGACTGCCTCCAGTGTCAGAAGTAGAGCTTGGTGGGCAACAGGATCTGCATGGAGGAGTAAATAAAATAAATAAAACTCCTTACATCAGCCACAGGGGTTTTCTAAATTCTCGGCAAAAACGTAGAAGATGATGTTTCTTAAAAAAAATAAAATGAAAGAGTAAAAGCGAGTAAATAGTCTTGGAAGCATGATGAACAAAAAAACAAATAAAATAAAAACAAAAAACAACACTACCAAGACGAATAAAAGTAGACACGAAAGTAGTAAATGAGAAACAAATGGTATAAGCAGGCTGTGTTTTCCGTCGCCCTCTTTAACTGAACTCTCTAGTTAAAACTTCTCATGCAGTATCTGAGCAATGTGGTAAGCACCTATAATTGGCTTCTTACTAAAAAATCAATGCTGTTAAAAACCCACTTGTCTGAAAAGGAAATCTAAATATAAGTCTGATATAAATGGGTCTTTATGTGATTGTAATTTCTTAATTGGTTATAAATACGTGATTCTTTCTTAGGGGTGGGCTTCACCTCCACATCAGGAAGGGAAGCAGTCCCCCTGGAGAGACGGAGCAGCCCTGGGCCCAGGGACGGATGCAAATCTGTAAGTCGCTTCAGCTCCTCCCTGCAGCAGCCTGGTCCCCACCAGGCGGCCAGCTCCTCCCTTTAACTGCACTGAGCTCTGCAGCTAGTCGACTACACAGCGAAGAGGAAAGAGACGGGGACTCTGGCTGAAGGGGGCCCCGGAGACTGCAAACGTATTGTATTGTCCTTGAAACTCCACAGTCTCCACTCCTCTCTGCACCCTCTTGCAGCAAGCATTTCTCCTCTTACAAAACAAAGAAACAAAGTAGCAATTACTTTTTCATACCCTCTATTAATGTAACCCCAAGAAATAGCCCTCTTTTCCCCCAGACTTCAGTAAGCACAGATTTGGGATCCAGCAAGCATTATCTTAAAAGGGCCATCTTAATTTGGCTCTAGAAATTGAAACAAACAAACAAAAGTAATCCCAATTCAGATCTTTTAAATCAGCTTTCTCCAAACATTCACATTTGGAGTACTTGAAAACTTGGCGCTCTGTAGCCGTGAACCTCACCTGAGGGACTGAGGATCCAATGCCTAGGAGTCTTAGGGTACGTGGGATAGATGAACCAGGGCACAGAATCATCAGAAAGGCAAAAGAGCTTTATCACTCTCTCTGTCTCTCTCATTCTGTATTATCCCCTGAAGAGGCAGCCCAGACAGAGCGTGGCCACTATTTCTGCACATGGCTGAGGCGGTCTGCCTCACATTTAGGCCTAAGTTCTAACAGCCAACTTGTCAATGAATGCCATTAGAGCAGATGTGCCACAGGCACTCGGGGACTGAGCAGCGGGCAACCTCAGATCACTGTGGGAAGAGCAGACATCGGGTGGTAACAACTTTCAGTCGTTACTGACCTGGGCTGTATTCAAACCAGTGACCTAGAAATGAAGGACTCCAAATCCCATTACTAATTCCCCGAGCCATCAAGTCTCCCCTATGGCCTGGATCTTGTCCTGAAACGCAGGTCTCCTGTTGAAATAGCATCAGACAGCAGCCACTGCACTGGCAGGCAAGGGTTTTAAAATACGGGGGGGTGGGGGGGTGGGAGAGGAAAACATGCACTTACAGAGTTGGCTTTAATTATTACTTTAAAGTTTTTCAGCTCCTTTAAACCTAAAAACCTGAACCTTCTTTAAAGTCAAAAGCTTGCCAGGAAGTACAAGAAGGGTGTTCAAACAAACACAGCCTTCTATTTTGCTTGAATAGGGAAAATACACATGCCCCCTCCCAAACCCAAGAATAATGAGAGGAAACCAAATGAGAGGAAGTTGTTGAAAAGGAAAGAAAGAGATTAAATGAGTATTGCAAGGACGAGAAGAATATTTACTGCCAAAGTAAGAAAAAGGAGCTAAATGAAAGCCCCCTTGAACAGCTTTCTCCTCTCACTTGTTATCTCTAGGCTGTGCTCTCAGTTCCTCTCATCAAAGAGGGACAATTATTTTTCAGTAAAAAGGAGGGTTTTTGTGAGTTAGGTAAAGCCCGTGCTGGGTGAGCTGGATTAAAATGGCATGCAAAGTTCTGTCTTGCCTTTTCAGGCAAAAGCTCCAGCTTTGCGAACAGTCCTGTAGATGGAGCTGCACTCTGCGATTCTAAGATCGCGGCCCCAACAATGAAGCAATTGTTTCCTGTCTCCACTTAGCAATTCCTCCCTCTCTTTCGGTTCTTTCTGGTTGCATGTTCTATTTATTTTAATGTATACCTTTGTGTAAAGCCTGTCTCTGAGTGGTTAGATATCCCGTTGATATGTGGCCTTCAAGGGGGAAAAGGGAGTGCAGCCTATTCCCATGACATGCTAGGGCTTTGTAGAGCCAAAAAATCCTTCTCAGGAACACCTAATCCTTGGGCTCCGGCCAAGTACCACAATCCTTCTGTACAACTGACATGGGCCACTTGGGACACTTGAGAGCTTTAGGTGTGTCTTTCTGAAGTCAGCCCCGGCCAAGCATGAGGCAAATGTGCCCGACCAAAGAAAATAAATTATGTGGACTCCAATTTTCAGCAGTTATGAAGTATTAAATTACACACGCAAAGAATTCACTTTGGGATTAACTCTTTGGAATGGAAACACAATCTTGTCACAGCACTTGTAAAAGGAGCATGCTCTGTGGAAGGCCTTCCTTTCCAGAGACCCAGAGGTGGCTGACCAGGAGGCAGAGATGCTAAAAGAAATAGACTGTAATTAAATACAAATATGGTAGGCTGCTACGTGGGCACGGGAGAGGGTGTGTGGTTTGGGGGTTTCTGTCCTGTCTCTGAGGATATGCTGCTCCCTGTGTACTGAATATCTTGATGATACTGCAAAGTTTTGTAAATTCACAGCAAATGCCACTTTCAGCTCTTAATCAGAATGCATTTCATCCTAATTCACACAGTCCTGGTGTCTGCTTCTTCATTCGGATTTAGAGAAGTGGTTGAGAACCACTGGAACTTGAGTGAAATCACAACTACAGAACTCCTGAAAAGGCATTTGTCTTCTGTGACTCAGTGAGTGATGGCAGAGGACATCCCGCCCTGCCCCTTTTAAGAATTCCTGGTTCCCTATAACCATCTGAAGCTCTAAGTTTTTAGTACACGACGTGGCTGAAATTTAACATATAAATTCGGCAGAAGAAAATCAAAGCACGGCTGTTTGCTTCCTCCTTAAAGCCATTTATTTACCAAATGACCATAGAAAGCAAGTCTTCAACAATAACAGGAAGAAATCCATCTCGAAGAGCTTAAAAAAGATTTTTTAAACAAAGTTAACTTTTCATGGGGTGTGCATTTTAAGTATGCAAAGCCAGTTTTGCCGAAACATGCAGCCTCACGGCTCCTCCCCTCAGTTCATTAGCGGAGAGTGTGTGGTCAGCCGGAAGAACACTGTGCCTAGGGGCCGGCTCTGAGTCCCCAGACAAATCCCTCCCTGACCTCACATGTGTCCCTGGAAAATCTAACTACAGAGCCACATGTCTGAGACACTGCGGGACTCATTCACTTGCCTCCTTTTAACCAAGGAGGAAACTGAGGCTGGCAGAGAAATCATGAATTGCTAAAAGCCACACAGCTAGGACTGTAAGTTTTCTAACTTCCTGTGTAACTTGCTTCTAAAACAACACATTTCTAATTAGAAAAATATCTCCATTTCCCTGTGCCTCAGCTGCTCCCATCCATACAGAGAATATCTTTTCAGACATTTGCTATTTATAGTCATATGGAATATTTTGGGACACATTTAAAGATTCACTAAAATAATTCAAAGGATAATAAATGGATGTTTGTTGTGTTTGTATGTGTAAAAAAGAGAGCCTGAGAGAGAAAAAGAATGAGAGGGAGAGATCAAGACAGTGGAAGAGATGAAGTTCCTGACATCATAGGGTTGTTGGGTGGAGTAACTAATAAAAGTAATTGCTAAGCACTGTGAAATTAGACTGCTGTGTAAAGCTAAACCAGGATGAACCCGAATTTGCAAATGTCATGGGACTTTTATTTTCAACAGGTGGCATTTGAGAATGCAAACTATAAGTGTCCAAATGAGAGCTCAGTGTAAAAGGGAGGAAATAAGGGGATTTACACACTTCTGAAATCAGGGTGACTGAAAAACATTGCTTCATGTTTGCAATCTTCTACAATGCACGTATGGAGAGGAATGGCTGATGGAAGATGCGCTTAGAAAATGCTTCTCTTATTTTTATTGGTTAATATAGAAGAAGAAAAAAAGGTAAAAAAAATCTGCTACACAAGGAAAAAGCCACAGACACTGCTTGTGGACAAATGAGGGTGAGCGAAAAACCCCAAATGAGGAAGGCAATAAAACAATACAAAAAGCCCACCCATTGCACCCGTCATGATATTCTACCCAAATTGCTTTGCCTGTATCAGATCCACCCTCATATATTTACTCAGATAAGAAAGAACTTTTTGCTGGCAAGCACCCCGCGTGAGTTTGATTTATCACTCACAATACGAAAAGGCTGCCAAACAAGCCTTTATAATTCCCAGTTCTTAAAATTATTATCATCATTGGGCGTGGTAATAAGGCTCGAGGTCGTAGGTGTGTACACACTATTCCTGGCAAGAAGTTAGTTTGTTGAGGCTGGTTTTCTCTGCCAAAAATGTGTCACAAAAGGGGTGCCTCATCCATGTCAGACCTAAAGAAATATTTTCTCCAAGCTTGCATATAGCAAGGGATCTGTATTGTGTGACAGATGCCATAAAGGAGAAACTATTTCTGCTTAATGAGGGATGCAGACTAAAGCATCCTAATGATTATAATGGTGACCTGAATTACCTGGTAAAGAAATAAAAACTCTCATCCCCAGGATTAATCTAAGTTTATGACAGTCTGAATTCTTCCCCACGTGTTGGATAACTGATTTGATCAATTGCTAACTTTGAATATTCGTGGCCTAAGAGGCATTAAAGAGTTTGCCCACAGTGTCAAGTTAGATGTGACCCTTACCCTATTCCTCCAACCCTACCCTTTGCAAGAAATGTATACCTTATAACTGGAGATGTTTAAAGGATGCACAACTGAGGCCAGATTTAAATGAGTGATGCAAGAAACTTAGTGGAAATCAAAGATAGGTTGGTAAAAATCCTAACTTCCCAGCCCTTACTTCACTGTATTATAAAAGAGGCCTGATGTAAGGATCTCCGAACTTAAGTCTTGATGGCATTCATTTGAAAAATAATTTGATTTCAAGTGGCAGAGAGCCTCCCTCAGACATGTACACAACTCCTGTGCATGTGTAATTCTGAGGTGAGGTTTTGGCCTGTTATCATTAAAAATAATCTTTAGTTTCTCTTCTTGTCTCCTTTGTTTGTTTGAACATACAGTGAAAAATAGCTGTCAGAACTTTTCGGTAGAGTGCACATATGACTTTTTTTTTTTTTGGAACAAAGGCATTTTGACCAATGTGTATTATGAAAGCAGATTTTATATAAATATATATGTATAAAATAAGCTCATCTGCACATGGCTCAAGGGAAGTCAAACTCACTGTAGAAATTTTCCTAATGTTTACTTCAGCCTAGTTTTCAGATTTCAATATGTGTAGAGAAAATAAAGGCAAGTGGATAATTGTATAGGAAAGAGGGCTATGGACTGTAACTTGCATCTGTTTTACTATAATGCACGCAATAGACTGGCCAGCGGTGAGTTTCTTTACCAGAGACCCAGACCTGCTGGTATTCTGCTGCAAAACACCACCGAAGAGTACAGTTCCTGCAAAATGCCACTGAAATTTATGATTCTTGATGTGTTCAAATCTATCTATCTATCTACCTATCTGTCCTCTACTATCTATAAATATATTATTGTTTTATTTTTGTTCCAGAGAGGAGGTAATATAACTTACATAAATATGTAAACTCACAATGTAATAAAGTAAAATTAAAGAATACATGGTTCAGGGAATAGAACGGAGGTAAAACAGCAGGAGGAAAGATAAGATGAAGGCAGAAGTGAGATCCGTACATACAATGTCCTCCCTCAGGGACTTTACATTTGCTGGAGTGTTTAGTGAACATTCTCAGAAGCAAGTGGAAAAGGGGTGTTTCAAGCTATTTTGTGATTCACAACATCCATAATAATACTGATAATAATTTCTCAGGAGAAATACAACCAGGCATGGTTCTCGGACCAGAAAGAACTTTCCATCACAGGGCTTCAAAAACAATATGGGAACTTCAACCAGTGCTCACCAGTAGCTTAATACTAAAGCTCAACTTATGGAGAATAACTCTACATAATATCAACAGGCTTCTTATAAAGCCACTCTTTTTCTGACTGCTTTGCTGGATCTTCCTCGAAGGATTTGGCTGGTGAAACTCCCCCTTTCCCTGACTACTGTCACTCCCTTGGTAACCTCATCCAGCCTGGTGACTTTAAATATCATCTTTATATGGACCGCCCTAAAATGTTTCTATCACTGGCTTCTCTCTTCAGCTCCAGACTCAACATTGAAACTGATAGGCTCAATAAGCATCTCAAATTTAACATGCCAAAGAAGAAAAATTGGTTTGACCCCCATATCTGCTCATTCCCTAAGATCACCTACTTGGGAAAAAGTCAGTCTATTATTTAATATGTTAAGGCCAATAACCTGAGAGTTACCTTTAATTCCTCTCTTTCTTTTATATTTCACGCTAATAATGTCTATTATGCTTTCTTTCAAGATGCCTTTAATTGTTTCATTTCTCACTTCTTTTTTCTTTTTTTTTTTGCGGTACGCGGGCCTCTCACTGTTGTGGCCTCTCCCGTTAGGGAGCACAGGCTCCGGACGCGCAGGCTCAGCGGCCATGGCTCACGGGCCCAGCCGCTCCGCGGCATGTGGGATCTTCCCGGACCGGGGCACAAACCCATGTCCCCTGAATTGGCAGGCGGACTCTCAACCACTGCACCACCAGGGAAGCCCCATTTCTCACTTCTTTATTGCCATAAGCCTGGACCAAGCCATTGTGATCTCTTTTCAAGAACACTTCCACCTTTTTTCTTTTTATGTTTATTCTCTAGTTAGTAGTCAAGGTGACCACTTAATAAATGACTCAGATCATGTCACTACCTTGCTTCAAACTATCCACTGGCTTCCGTCAAATTTTAAGCAGAATCCAGGTTTCTTCCCATGGCCTGTATAGCCCTACCTGATAGAATCTCCGTTATTATCTCAACCTTTCCTCCAAGCTCACTTCTTCTCAGCCATGCTGACTACTCTGCTATTTTTTGAATATGCCATGCATGGTCCCACCTCAGGGCCTTTGCACTTACTGTTCTCTCTACTTGATATGTTCTTCCCCTAGTAAACTGCATGACTTCCATTCAGGTTTCTGATCAAAAGCCACATTTTCAGAAAGGCTTTGCCTTTCTGCACACACCTCCCCTGACCCTCACACTCTCTTCTCTTACTCTGTTTTATTGCTTTTCAGAATACTTAACATTAACAGATGTGGCTTTTTAGCATATTTGTTTATTTTCTAGATTGTACATTCCCAAAGGTCAGGGATTTGTGTGTTTGGTCCACTGGACAAATTTGGTCCGTTTGGACAAAGCTCAATGACAAAAACAGTTTTTGGCCTCAATGTAGGTGCTCAATAGAAAACAAACTTGAATTAATTATTGAATGAATCAAGGAATAGATTTTTGGATTATCTAGAAGAATGGATAGTTTGCCTATCCTTTAACTAATTTTTGACAAATAATGTTTCCCTCACTTAATTTCTTATGAGTATTGATGAGCAGGGAATTTGAGGTCATTCTCCCTCAGAGGTTACTTGGAGCGTAGCTTTTAAATTAAGCTATATGTCAAGGACAGGTCCACATGTTTTACCAATAAGCCACACTAGAAGTTGATTTGGCATCAGTGCGAGAATGCACAAGACCTAATGATGACATATACCTGGACAGAAGGACAACTGGTCTCCACTTGGAGATGCACCAAGGGAGTTTGGGGTACAGAGATAAGATTCTCCTTCAAAGACGTAAATAGAGTAGAATGAGCATTTATATCACCAAATCTCAAGTCACAGAGCATGACCACAGTGATTTTAACTTAGAACATTTTCAAACACATGTAACCAAATACCTGCCTTAGACATTTGAAAACAACACACAATAATAGCAGAATTTTAAAAACAAAACTTCTGTAAATGCAAGTTAAAGTAATTGGAAAAGATACACTAAGGCATTTGATGGAGTTAATTTGTGGTAAAGAATCATTGATTATAACTCACCAAAATATGTATGGTCAGGTATGCATTTTTTGACACCATATTAAATTACTATGAACATAACACCTTAAAACAGCACCTGTTTATTAACAGAAGTTGATTGGACTCTTCTAGGTTCTATGCTTCCAGTCCTACAAAGCCAAAGTCAAGGTATCGGCAATACTTCATTCCTTTCTGGAGGCTCAAAGGGAGAATCCATTTCCAGGCTCATTCAGGTTTTTGGCAGAATCCAGTCCCATGCTATTGTAGAACTGAAATCCCTGTTTCCTTGCTGCATATACAGAGTTCTTTCTCAGCTTTTAGAGTCTATGCACATTCCTTGGCCTGTGTCCTCAGTAATTTTAAAGTTAGCAGTAATAGGTTGAGTCCTTTCATGCTTCCAATCTTTCCTATCCTTGAGTCACATATCTTTTGCCTCTTTTTACTTCAGGGGGAAAACCTCACCGCTCTTAAAGGTTCATGGTATTCTTACCCAAATAACATAGGAAAATCTCTCTACCTTAATTTTTATAAACTTAATTTCACCTGCAAAGTCGATTTTGCCATATAATGTAACATTTTCACAGGTGAAACACCAGGGGACAATGATCATGGGGTCACAATCCTGCCCACCATTGGCCATTTCAAAAAGACAATTTTAATTTTAGAACAGTTGACTGATAGCTGTTGTTTTTGAAGACAAATTGCAATTACTATTCTAATTTGACCAGAACACTTCCAGCTTATGGGAAGACCATGGTATCACCATGTTGTCTACACATGACCTAATGTCCATTTCTATATTCTCAGTGCTATGGAGGAGTCTCCATGACCTTCCTTGTGACCTTAGTAAAATCAAAGGGGGAGGGAATAGTCAAGTTTATTCACTAAGTCATTTCAGGGCAAAAGCTGTGGCTCCTTTGTGCACATTGTGCAGTGTGTATATCACACGTCCTTTCTAGGAATCCAGGAAGGAGACAGGCCAGCCATGCCTGCTGATACTACTAAATTTGCCTATTCAAAACTTGCCTAATAAAGGAGATCTATTTGAATAAGGAAACATCTTTACTAAAAATCTATACTCTTTGACCTAAGAAAAATTATCTGAAATTTTTGTTTAGGAGCTAAGAGATTAAACTTAAAAATTGGAATTATTGGGATTCAGAACATATTGTGACATGCACCTGACTTATAACTATATTAATTTCTCTTTTCTTTAAGAATTTACTTGACTTTCCTGACGCACTTCATTTACTTTCATACTCAAGGCTCTACTTCACCTCTGTCAGCTTCACAAAAAAGGAAGAGGAAAACCAAGTTTTAGGCATTTATGTGTATCAAAGATATTGAAAGAGTAACTATGTAGCATTTCATAATGTCCTTCTTTCTTTCCTTCCTTCCTTCCTTCTTTCCTCCTTTCCTTCCTTCCTAGCTGCCTGCCTTCTTTTCTTCTCACTTTTCTTCCTTCATCAAATATTGATTAAACACATTATATAAGAATTGTACTGGTTTCTAAAAGTACCCATATGAAGAAGACATAGTTCTTGTCCTCAAAGTGTTCATAGTCTAGAGGCAATGTCAGGTGTAACTCTGGAGCACAACAGCAAGAACACCCAAGTGTATCAGGAGATGACAAGAGGAGGAAGAAATGTTTGAACAGTATTTCAAAAATGAATGGAGGCAATGGAATGGGTAGTCCAACAAAACAACATCATGGGAAAGCAGTGTGTTCAGGAAAATTCTTGAGTTATGAGTGGACCTTTGGGGACTGAAAAGAGTGGTACTGGTTGAGTCTGGACAGGTAGGCATGGGTCCAATTATTAAAGATGAGTGAGAATATCAAATTACAATTATTACACAATTGGGTTTTATATTAATAATATATTAAGAAATAAAAATGGATACAATGTGCCATCAGAGAGCATGGGAAACCTTCTCAACCAGATGCATATCAGGACTCACAAGAAAAACAACTTTTAAGATGTGAGAGCTGACTTGATAGCCTACTACGCTCCTAGGATTCAGCTTCTCTTTGCCTCTGTATTTTGAATTCTAGCAAGCAACTGCTGACTGGTTCTCCTTCCTGCTAATAACTTCCCTTTACTCAAGATATACTCCCTTCGATTTTATGGCTTCTGCTAAATGCATTCCATGTAGGTCTTTGGATTTCAATGGTACTCACTTGTTTCCATCTCTCTCTGTGTTTCCCATGTTAAAAATCATCAGGAAAAAAGAATTGGTTAGGATTCTGTCCATGACATAAAATGCTCCTAGAGAGCAGAATATCTCAGGCCATCTGCCACTGAAGTCACGTGCCTGCCAGCAGACAACAGTGTTCATCAGAGTCCATAGCATAGATATGAGAAGCTGCAGTATGGGACCACCTGCAGCAATGTTTCTCAGAAAAGCCAGCCATTGAAGGATTCAGGGCACCATTGAATAAATAGGATTAATAGGATTAGAAGTATTTGATATTTATTCTGTAGGTGATAGGCATTCATAAAAGGACATTAAGAAGGAGAGTGAATGTTTATATTCATATTTTGTAAAGATAATGCAACACAGAGGGTGTCTTAGGTCTGCAAACAGGTAGAAACAGTGATAGAAGAGGAACAAGTTGGGAAACTATTGCAATAAGCAAGGAAAAAATAATGTACAATGGCCTGACTGAAGTGGCAGCATTGTGAGGTGGAGGAGGAGGGAAGAGACAGTAAGTGAAGTATTTACAACAATGTGTGCTCTGGGGCTTCCCTGGTGGTGCAGTGGTTGAGAGTCCGCCTGCCGATGCAGGGGACGCGGGCTCGTGCCCCGGTCTGGGAAGATCCCACATGCCGCGGAGCGGCTGGGCCCGTGAGCCATGGCCACTGAGCCTGTGTGTCCGGAGCCTGTGCTCCGCAACAGGAGAGGCCACAGCAGTGAGAGGCCTGCGTACTGCAAAAAAAAAAAAAAAAAAAAAAAGAATGTGTGCTCTGGAATCACACAGGCCTGTGTTTGAAACTATGATACTTAGTAGCCTGTGACTATTGTCATTCCACCTCTATCAGCCTCTGTGTCTGCATGAGTAAAATAAGGATAATGCTAGCAAATACTTTGTTAGACTATGGTAATAATTCTCTGAGGTTACATTGGAATATTCATGTAAAGTATTTAGCAAAGAGCCTGGTATTCAGTAAGCATTCCATAATGCCAACTTATGTGTTAGAATGTTACTCTCAGACTTCATGACTTTTCTGGATGGGGATAATAATTATCGAGGTGAGGAAGCATTCCCTCCTAGAATCCTGAGTCCCTGGCTGGAAAGTCTAAATTCAGATCATATGCTCTCATCATTTCTCCATATTGCTGGGGGAGATAATAAATCCACAGCAAAGGCAAGTGTAAACACATAATGGTTTGGAGTTTCATCTGATTCTCTTTTTGGAAGAAGGCACTAGTTAAAAACATGGCTGAACTTCCAAAAAATAAGATATTTGAAATGTCCAGATATTTTAGAGAGTTATCAATTAGGGTGTCAACATTCTTCAATGTAAAACAAAATTCAAGAGCACCTCATCACAACTACAGCAATATTTTAGAGGAAAAAAGTGAATATAGACTAACTCAGCAATGAAGAGACTTTCCAAATAAGCATCACACAGCGGTATGATTTTAGGAAACTTTATCATACCTTGCCCCTATCATGACAATCCTCACCTTGCATTCTGTTGATAATGGTTCTAAGCAGGTTACTAAAGCAGAAATCTTGGGATAACAGGAGACAGCTATGAGGAAGAGAGACTCATGTTAACGCTGATTCCTCTTGGTTGACACATTTTCTTTTCTTTCATGACTCTAAAGAGAACTAGAATCTCAAAAATTCTTGCTTCTCTTTTCCCTCCACGAACTTCTTTAAAGCTAAATCTTTATCTGTTTATTCAATAACAATTTACACCTGATCCTCCCTAGCACTAGGCCAGGCACAAGACTATCCAGAAATCATTATTTCTCTCCATAATTTAAAAAGTCCAATAACAACTGATTTTAGAATCTGAATCAGGTTAATAATGTAACATAAACACTAATTAAAAGAAGCATTCTGCTGAAGGTGTCAGGGACGTTCTTCCACAGTCCTGAATTCTTCTAAAGAAAGAAAAATGGTAGTTTTCAATTTTGTAGCCCTTTACTACTTAGGATTTCTCTTTCTTTTCCTTTCTTAAAAATGTTCAGTGCCAAGTGAAACCTATTGAAACCAAGTGAAACCTCTTTTCCTAGATACCTGTTGATGGTGCTGCTTGAAAAGGCAAAAGAACTGCAGTAAATGATTATTTGGCTGAACAGTTTGAGTTTGTCACACACATAAAAGGTAGCCTCGAAGGAAGTATAGAGGCAGCAGTCAGGAAGGAAACGAAGAGGAACTGAAAGAAAGTGTCCTCTCATGGAAATAACTTCTCCATTGAGTCAGATTATTGGGTCCCTTTTGTCATTTGTCCTCATTACATTTACGTCAAAGTTGTGCTACATTAGAAATTAATTATGGTGGGTTGAAACAGTGAGAGCTACTACTGTCAGGCTGAGTTTCAATTGGACTATAAAAAATAACTAGGCATTACACTGTAGGAGGAAAATAAATTATTTTGCAAGGGGCTTTGAATACATACATAGGTTTTTTCCTATGTCTAATTACTGCTTTTAGGTTTAACTCTAAATTCAAAAGTATCATTACTTTTCGCAGTAGAAAATATCACCACGGCTACACATTTACTTAGTAATCATTTCTATGGAATGTTCTGCATTGTCCCAGGCACCAGAGTATGGAAATGCAGAAGTGAAAAATATATAGCCCCTGCCCCCAAGGATCTCACTGATTGATTATGATCAATAAGAACTAATCTATCTTTTACATGTATTTATTTTGGACTTTGAATCTAAATAATTGTATGAAATTATCCTGCAGTCAGATAATTAATAGCCTCAAGTCATTGTTGTGATGAAATAATAAATTGAAAGCCTATCAAATTATCTCTAGTAATTTCTATTCCTGAAAGGAAGAAACACAAAACTTTTCCAATAGTAGGACTATTCCTCATGTTACTATAATGTAGGACAGATTTTTTTCATAGTGCATCATATTGCACTGATTTATTCAATGAAGGTACAGAATATAATTGTGAAGGAAAATAATATGGACAAAATGAAGTTATGAAATTGTCTCTGTATAATTAAAATTAGCAACTTACTGTTAAAGTGAAGTCTGGGCTGATATTCCGAATTGACTCATACTTAGGCTGTTTTCTTTCCCCCTCTTTCTTGGAAGAGGTCAATTAAAATGGCAGTGTCAGCCCAGGTTTTTGTAGTTTTAATGAAACAGGTTGTTGAAACATTTTTATTTTCCCTGATTATGGCTGTAATGATTCAAATATTAAGGTTGGACTTTTCATGCCCACACTGAATCTCATTTTAGGCTGTGCCTTCAAATTAAGCTGGTATAGTATTCTAAGCCAGATGTTTGTGGGAAAACTTTGTCCCAATTATGGATATGTTTCAAGCAAAAAGTTTTCTTTGGGCCTGCATTGTTGAGCTAAGAGCCTCAATTCTCCCCAACCTTTGTACATGTTTCAGCACTGCCATGAGCCAGAATGTGTAGCCATTCCAAATTTTTTTTACTATTTACTACGAGTAGCTGTTCTTAAGCTTCATCTATCTAATAACTATTTATAAACAGCTCAGTTCTCATTCCCTCCTCATAACAGCAGATCTTCCTATGAAGAACGTCTGCTAAATTCAAGTCTCCTTACAGACAGAAGAGGGAATTCAAAACATACATTTGTAAGTCATACATTTCAGTCAGCTTGGCAAACATTTAACAAAACTACTGCAAGTGCAATTATTTTTTATAATGACTACTCCTTTCCTTCTTTCTTTTTAGTCACAAGTTGATTGTGATTCTATAATAATATTTTAAACAGCATTGTAGTTCTTTTGAGAAAAAGAAAGGGGTAAGTGAACACTTTTTAGTGGATATATAAACAAGAACTTAACCTGTAAAAACCAGAGATAAACAAGGTTCAGAATATGTGAAGCATTACCTGGGGCCTGTTTGAAAGATTAAAAAATGTGGTAGAACTACCCAAATCCAGAACAACAGGGTGCTTCAACAATCAATAAGAGGGATCCAGCAGTGGAAAAAATGAACATGAAAAAAGTATTGGAAAATTAAGACCATGAAGAAAGAAACTGACATTGCTTAACCTAGAAAAGAAATGGTTTGAGGGAAACAATAGAAATTTCATCATATGAAGACTTATTTTATAGATGATGGGGTCCAGATGTTTCCCTGTCTCCTTAGCTAATATGGTATTATGTGACAACAGAAATTTTAGGTTAATTATTGTGACTATACAGGCTGAGAAACTCTAAAATTGTTTATCAGGAGATGTGTATAGGAAGATTTATTCAGCCATGCAAATTGACATGGGGCCAGGTACCCACAGGGCCTTATTAAAATTAACCTTCAAACAAGAAGCTGAAGTTTTGATGGCCTCAAGCATCACAGACATGTGCATATATGTAAAATAAACAAATTAAAAAAAGAAATTTGATATCTGTCTCTTTGAGATTGTTCAGGATACTCATCTTACCTTAACTATGTCTGAAAAGGGTCACTTTTCTTAGGCATGTATTTTTATGTTTTGCAGTGGTTTCAATTGAACACATCCATAACCTAGATATCTAGGAACAGATTTCCATTTGGTATATCTAAGTAGAGACATTTTCATAGTAAAAGTAGGAAATGAACTCTTATTACATTTAGAGTAGTAAGACTTTCTCAAGAATGCATGATCACTGAAATATACAGGATAAACTCACTATTGCTAACTTAAAGTGAAAGCTAGAGATTTTGAGGCACTCATCACTTCCTTTTTCATGGAATGGCTCCTTTGATATTAAAAGAGAAAATTAAAATGAAACAAGATAGTAATCCACAAGAAGCAACTTGGACAGGATAGATGATTTAAGTTGTTAATTTTTTCACCTGAATGAGATGATGAATATAATTATTTTATTCTCTAATATTTAGAGAGAGATATAACATTCAAAATCACAATATAACATGCACAATCAGAAGTAAATATTATAGGTACTAATTATTTATATCAAAAGTAACATTGAAGAGATACATTTTTGGCTTCATAGAGTAAGTCCACTGTAGCCATCTATTCCATCAAAAGAAACCTTTAGACAAATTATTTTAAAAAACTAACAACAGCTACCTGAAGATACCAAATAAGTAAACAACAAAGTGAAACTTTTGGGCGGGGTACAAAATTTAAAGAAGCAAATGAGTCTCCCCCTATTTTCTTTTTACTCATGACTAAAACTAAAGAAACC
The DNA here is from genome assembly GCF_937001465.1 of Orcinus orca. Classification (NCBI taxonomy): domain Eukaryota; kingdom Metazoa; phylum Chordata; class Mammalia; order Artiodactyla; family Delphinidae; genus Orcinus; species Orcinus orca. The sequence goes on along the minus strand of NC_064565.1, from coordinate 36,464,741 downwards.
AAGGACAACATAAGCAGGATAAAGGGCCCCTGTGGACCAAAAGTTATAGGTGAATCCCTAAGGTATAAGATTCAGAGAAGAGGATATGTGAATTCTGGTATGACCACGAACAACTCTCAACTTAACCCATGAGCTATGAATCATAAAGGTTTTGAAAACTGAACTGAGATTTGAGTCATCCACACAAGGCTCAGAAGGACCCTGAACTATGAATGCATGGATAGGACCCAAATCAGCATAGCAAAGACTTAGAGAATGAAATTGAGATTTGAACTGCAATAGCTCAAAGGAGAACGGACACGATTTCAGTCTGAACTAAATCAGGCTGATTTAGTATTGATTAATGGGTAAAATAAAAATATCTACAATCCCCAGAGGATTATAACAAGACTCAGAGCCTGTACAACATAGCATTTGTGATGTCCAGAATATAATCCAATGTTACCTGCCATGCAAGGTATAAGAAAAGATAACTCAGAAACTAGAGTTATGAGGCAGAGTTTTTACAACAGCTATTATAATTATACATCATGAGATAAAGGAAAAGCAAATGAGTGAACAGATAGGCATATTTAGCACAAACATAAAAACTATAAAAACAAATCAAATGGAAATTTTAGAATTGAAAAATAAAATATTTTAAACTAAACCTCTGTACAGAATGGAGATGGTAGGTAAATGAGGAAACTGAAGATAGAGTAGTAAAAATGATCGCACCTGAAAAGCAGAGAGAGAGAAAAAAAATGTAGTTGAACACAGCCTCAAGAACCTGTGGGACAATATCAAAAGGTCTAAAAAATATATCTGTGGAGTCCCAGAAGGAACTCTGAGAAGAGTAAGTTTGAAGCAGAAAATACATTTGAAGAAAAAAATGGATGAAATATCCTAAGTTTTATGAAAGGCATACATTTATAAATTTAAAAAGCTCAAAAAATTCTCAACATGATAAACTCAAAGAAAACCATGCCTGCACGCATGTAATAAGCTGCTGAAGACCAAAAGCGGTGGAAACATTGTGAAAAGAGTTGGAGACAAACGGCACATTACATACAGGACAGTGATTCAAATGACACTGGATTTGTCATCAGAAACAATGGAGGTCAGACAATAGTAGGAAAACATCTTAAAACTGTAAGTAAAAGTATTGTCAATCCACATTTCATTCCCATAAAAAAATACTTCAAGAATAAAACAAAATGAAGACATCTTGAGATAATGGTAAGCTAAGAAAGTGTGGCCATTAGACATGTTCTAGAAGAAATGCTAAAGGAAGCTCTTCAAGCTGAAGGGAAGTAATATTAGAGGAAATGCTGAATCTTCAGGAATGAAGAGGAACAACAAAGTGGTAAATGGTTGGGTAAATATAAAATACTAATTTTTAACCTCTTAAGTTCTTTAAAAATATGTATGACTGTTTAAAGCAAAAATAACATTTTCTGATGAGGTTTTCAGTTTATGTAAATGTTGTATATTTGACAACAATAACATAAGGATCAATGGGAAGGGAGGTAGAGGTTCCTATATGGTTTCAGGGTTCTATAATTTATGGGAGTTTGTATAATATGGGCTCTACAAGTACACTATAAAATGTGTTATGTACGTACATTTCAATCCTTGGAGCAATCTCTCTCTCTTTCTCTCAAATGCACACACACACACACACACAAACTAGAAGGAGATACAGCCAAAATGCCGATATTTAAATTAAATTGAAATGTTAAAAATATTCTTTCTAAAAGAAAGGAGATAAGAGAAGAACAATAAACAGATGGAAAAAGTAAAACAAATAAAATTGTAAACATATTTCAAACATGTCGTTAATTACATTAAGTGTTATAATCTAAGTACTCCAGTTAAGACACAGGGATAAATAGATTGTAGAAAGAGCAAGACGCTACTATACGCTGTCTACAGGAGACATATTTTAAATATAAAGATAATAGGTTGAGATTTTATAGATGGAGAAAGTATACAATGCAAACAAACAGTAAGCATAAGAAAAGTCAATATTTTAATATCAGATAAAATAGCTTTTGGACAAACAGTACTAAGAAAGGTAAACAGAACATTTCATACTCAATAAGACATAAAATTATGACTAATTATGCACCTAAAAATGGAGACTCAAGCAAAGATTGAGATAACTAAGTGGAGAAATAGTTAAAATTGCACAGTTGTAGATGACAATTTTAACACCCATGTAATGAGGAATCTGACACCAGTTTTTGGTGTGTGCTGACAGCCTTTAAGCTTCACCTCTCCCTCTTCCCCTTGTGCCCCACATTTGGGCAAGATCCTAAGAAAGCTTGAATACTCCCTCCTTTGACACTGGGAGGAGACTCAAATCACTCAAGTTCCTGCTCATCTGTAAAAACACTTACCTCAGTCCACCTCTTAACCATAATAAAAACCTAGACCTTTTCCTTGCTCCCTCAAAACATTTTTGGGTCTGCTTGAGACACCTGTTCTGATCTCCCCCAGAGACCTCAATTATATAAACAATAAACTGTTTTATACCCTTTCAGTGTGTATGTGGCGTCATCAGTGTTGACATTGAAATTTTGGGTGGGGGGGTTCCATATGCCTCTGTAGGTGGTCATTACAACTCATCTCTCACCAACTGATATAACAAGAAGGCCAAAAGTCAGATAATTCATTTAAACTACATCTTTCCTGATTTTTTGCCATTGGCTTTACAAATTAATAAAAATTTGCTCTTCAAAGACACTATTAAGAAAATAAAAAGGCAAGTCACCAGCTCAGAGAAAATATTTGTAACACATTTGTCAAACAAAGGACTTGTGTCTATAAATACAAAGAAACTAGAGCCTAATTTTAAGAAGACAAACAACTGAATAAGAAAATGGGAAAATTTTTTTGAATGGATACTGTAAAAAGGAAGATTTATCAATAGGCAATATGAACAAGAAAAGATGTTCTGCCATTAACAGTCATTGAGGAAATACAAATATCAATCAAAATGGGATACTAAACATACCCATTAGATAGCTAAAGTTAAATATTGTCACTATACCAACTAGTGGTGAGAATATGAAGCATTCAGAATTTTTGTACACTGCTGTGGTATATAAAATGTTACAACCCTTTCGGAAAACAATTTGGAAGTTTCATAAAAAGTTAAACATGCATGTACCATATTGCCTGACCATTCCACTTCTCAGCAATTGTCCAAGAGAATCAAAAACAAAAACATATGTCAACACAAAGTTTTGTACTTTAATGTTTACAGTAGCTTTCTTGCAATAACCAAAGGCTGAAAACAACTGTAATATCCATCAACTGGTAAATGGATAAACTAATTACATGTGTCCAGTGGAATACTACTCTGCAATAAAGAGGAAAAAAATCTATTGATACACATTACTCATTGAATAATTTCAAAAGCATTATGTTGTATGTAGGAAACCATGCAAAAAAAGTTATTTAATGTATATTTCCACCTATGTAAAGATTTTGAACATGAAAATTAATCTACAGTGACAGAAAGCAGGATTGTAGGAAAGGATGGATTGCATTGAAGAGGAAAGCATTTTCCTTTACCCTTCTAGGTAAGTTCTTCTGGTTGGGCCAAGAATTAAGCTGATATGAGACAGATTGACAGGAGAAAACCAAACAAAATTTTGATAACATGTACACATGGTCTTTCAGGACCCAGACCCAGGAAGACTGAGTAACTCACCAAAATGACAGAAATCATCATCTTCAGCTACAAAACAAAACAGGACATTGGGGTAGTGGTTTGGTACTTCAAAGGGGAGTAAGGCAATTCACAAGGAGATGGAAAAGCAAATGTTTGGTAAACAAATGTTTGCTGGGCCCTGCAGAGACAATGGGATACAGGGTGGACTCTGATCTCAAGACCCTGTTGAGTTTCCCCAACCATATCTAGCCCACATTCTTTGCAGCATCTTGGGGGATAGCTTTATTCCGGAAAAAGGCCCTTTATCTAAATTCTTTTAGGCAATTAAGGGGGAGGTAAGAAAACTTCAGCAGTCTTCTCTTTCTTAAAACTATAAACAGTCAAATTAATCCTCATGCTAAAGAGACACATTTTGGTGTGGCAAATTTCACCCCCATACAATTGCAAAGAGCCTTGAGGAAACTTCCAGGAGTGATGGAAATACTCATTATCTTGCTTGTTGTGATCGTTTCATGGCTGTATACATATGTCAAAATGTATCAAATGATATTTTTATATATGTGCAATTTATATTTATGCCTCAATATCAATTTTTTAAAATTAACATTGGTTTGATGAAATAACTTGATGATTAGGCTTCAAGTTTGATTGAGCAGTAATGATTATCAGAATACCAACTGAGCAATATTTGGGCTAAAATAAATTATTAAAATAATTCACGAAATCAATATTGATTTAAGTGAGATTTTTTTCAACTACTTACAGGGTACTAGCTTTTGGAATAGCTAAACAAATGAAAAATTACCCTTATATGTTGTTTGCTGCTTCTGACACACCTATTATGTATGGACAAATACTATATACCTAATAGGAATATTAAGTCATGGTGTAACACAATATTATTTAGGTATAAGTTTTGGTCAGAGGATGAACTCTAGAATAGGTTAGAGGTAGCTGTAGTTCAGTGGAAAGATAAAATAAAAAGTAGGGTTTTGAATTCTGGCTCTACAAGGGACCAATTAGGAATAATTTTGTGACAATTTTGGTCTTACATTTCTCATCTGTACTACTGGGAGAATCTTATCTCACAGGTTTATTGGAAAGACATATAATTATTGCAATGTCCATGATATCATCTGAAGAGTGATATAGATTTTTATCTCTCCATCATTTGAGTTTCCTTGGGCTCAGAAATCTCTAGCTATTCAAGTGCCACATCTCCTCCTTTAACATATCTCACCAAATCTATAGTTCAGAGACATTATTACATCAGATAAAAAAGATTCTGTGGCAGTCAGGACTGCATTAGAGCATCTGGAATTTAGGATGGAAGAGGTGCCCATCAGAAAAAATGAGGTGCATTAGAACAGAGGATGCTGTAATGATAGGAACTACTTAAAATGAGCTTCACCTTCCTTTTGATTTGGGTACTTTCACATCCAGCTTCTTTTAGTCACCTTGGTCTTGCTAATACTACATTCAACAGTACAGATAGAAATGGGAAAAGTCAGCTAAACAATCAGATTCTTTATATTCAAGTTACTAAGGGTTTAAATAAATGCATGGAAATTTATAAATCCTTAGTAACTGAACCCAGGGAATAAACTGTTGCTATCGTTGTGATTACATTTTATTTTGGAAGGTTGACATCAGATAGAAAAAAACCTTGAAATAACTACTTGACACCTCTACATTAGGTATAATTATATTATATATATTCTAGATAGAGGGATAAATACATACATAATACACACATACATACATACATAGATGAGAGTGATTTCTCCTCCAATATTTACTGAGCACAGTCTATATGCTTAAAATATGCTTACACTAAGATTAAAATTGTAAAGAATAATGACCAGGAGTTTTGTTGATTTGTCTTATAAACCAAACTGTCATTTTTAAAAATTGCCTATAAATAGATATTTGGAGCTTAGTTGTTAGTTTAGTCAATATTGTTTACAAAAGATCTGTCACTTATTATTTGGTAAAATTTCAGTATCCTTTCTAGTGACAAGAGAAAATGAATGAAGGCAGTCTATAAGATGGCTGCTAAGGTATTTTACATCTAAAGAATTCTGTGCTTCTACAAAATCAATTTCTTTCCAATCCCTGGCATAAAATACTAGAGTACAAGAGAATTTTTAATATCAAAGTCTACAATTAAGGTAACTATCAGGTGAAGAATAACAAATAGAGCTGAACTACGTGTTACTGCTACCTTCTTATCTGGGCAGTATGGCATGCATCAGGACTATCTGGTTCCTGCAGTACCGCTCACTCTACATACCAAGTGGCTTGCTTAGAGATACACTGGCCATATTCTCTTTCCAACACCATCAAAGAATTGCAACCCCAGTGGTGAATACTTAATGCAGTGCCTACAAACCCTGTGGCAATGGCAGATCCAGCAAAAAAGCAGGAGTAGAGTCTCAGATGACACTGAGTGTCTGACAACTGACATTTACAACAATGTTAATGATTCACAGTTTTCAGATCTACACAATCATGAGAGCCTCCAGTGATGCTGCCACCTGCATGATTCATATGCTCTCTTCCCCAGCACTATACGGGGAGAATGGAGCTTCACATTGCTGGAGAATTAGGGGCCACTTCACTCCACCAAACTCCTGTGACTGACAGTTGTTGATAAGAAATTGGGTAGCAATAACTCATTTGCAGAACTTCCACTTTGTATCTTAAATTACAATGCAATAGAAGGCAAATTTTGTTTTGTTTTAAGAAATAGAGTACAGAAAGTAATAGAAATCAACGCAATAACCTCTGGGATGTCTGACATTTCAGTAATGTTATTCTCATAGGAAACTATTGCTCAGTGTTGACAACAGTTCTTGGATTTTGCTTGACCCTCCAATTCTTGCTTCTAGTCAGAGGCAACACTAGCATATTATCAAGACTTATCTTTGTCTCTGAGATTTTAGTGAGGGCAACTTGCAGTGATCTCAACAGGCCCTAGTTTAATAATCATATTAAAATTCTTGGATTTTGTACATTGCAGGTATGTTCCAATTATAAAATTAAGATTCCTAAGTGATAATTTTACTAAATGTATTATTCATGTGATTTATGTCTATTTCAGACTAACATGAATATTTAAAAATTAAAAGTAAAACCACTAACAATATAAGCTTCACTGTATTTTCATGATGCCAATAGAATATTGGTAAATATGCAGTCTTAATAATAAAAGTAACAATAAGCACCATTTAGAAAATTACTATTATATGTTACGCAGTTTGCATGTCTTTTCTCTAATTTTTGCAATGACCTTTTAAGATAAGTGCTATCATCCTTATTTTACAGATGAAGAAATTAAAGCTGAGAAAAGCTAAGTAACTTGCTAAGTCCATATAGCTAGATGGCTGTGAAATCAGGACTCATACCTAGTTTTATTTCATTCCAAGTCCATCCTTTGTGAATTATGCTACATCCTGTGTTTCCCTCTTAAATATATAGAGAATATAAGGTGTAATATTAGTAGCACATTATATGTTTATATATATAACGTATATAATATAGAAAAGCATGTTTTCACATGTAAAATCTGTTCTGTTCCAGCATGTAATATGGATATATTGCAAATTAAAACGTGACAAGGGTGCTTATTGAAATTTAAACCTAAACATTGTCATTTTTATGTATACGTAATAGAAAGTGTAATACTTACAAATCTATCACGTAATATATGCTAACTTTGCATGGAGATTAACTAATAACCATGTTAACACATAAGCTACATGCTGTATATGCACCTTTATTAACTGCTTGTTTGACATTTATGCCTTGGAGACACCCAGAATCGAAGTCACTTATAATTTCATTGGGCTTACTTTTTTTTTTTATAGCTTCTTTTTTTTTGTAAATTTAATTTAATTAATTTATTTATTTTTGTCTGCGTTGGGTCTTTGTTGCTGCATGCAGGCTTTCTCTAGTTGCGGTGAGATGGGGCTACTCTTCGTTCCAGTGCGTGGGCTTCTCACTGTGGTGGCTTCTCTTGTTGGGGAGCGTGAGCTCTACGCATGCAGGCTGCAGTAGTTGTGGCACGTGGGCTCAGCAGTTGTGGCTCATGGGCTCTAGAGCACAGGCTCAGTAGTTGTTGCACAGGGGCTTAGTTGCTCTGTGGTATGTGGGATCTTCCCAGACCAAGGCTCGAAGCTGTGCCCTGGTTCGAGGTTCTTAACCACTGCACCACCAGGGAAGTCCTATTTGGCTTACTTTTGATATAAATAGGAATGATAGCATTCAGATAAGAGTTATATTTCTATTACAATAAAATGTTTGAGAACTCCCAAATATTCATTAAGGTTAAACCAGATGTTATGCTTGTATCAGTTTCTTGGTCAAATGAACACAACTTTTAGTATTTCAACATCTAAGTTCTGTTTCACAGAACACAACCAGGTCATTTGTGCTTTGTGTGAAGGTTGATCAAAATTTGAAACCACTAAGTAGTACTTAGATTATTTTGACACTGTGTATATGCTGTTCCTTGTTGGATGAAGTAGTGAGAAATACATTTCTATTCTATAGGTCCAATTTCCCCTCCAAGAAGAATGCACATGGTACCAGGATTCCTAAATCAAGTGGGCCCCCTTTTCTTACACTTTATTAGTGAGTAAAAAATTATATCATTTATTATTTTGCATTATATATGAACCATGATTTTATTGCTTTCTTACATATATTTTTCCTTTAAAATTTCTATTTATTTCCTAATGGGATGACAATAACTTTTATCATAATTTTGTCTTTAGCTTTTATATTATCTTTGTGAATTTCTAACTTATCAATTATTCTATAGTTTGTATATTCTCTTTTTATCTGGAATCTTTTCCCACTAATTTTTCGGTTTTCTTGTTTCAATCTGAACTCTTTTTTTTTTTTTTCCTCTCTAGGCCTGCAACACACTTGACATGATGGAAATGTACTATTTCCTAGGCCACATATCTTCCTATGTTTCCATATGTCTTTCCTTTTTGATGAAGTTCAGTTTCAACAAACTTTTCAAATTACTTGAAAAGAAAGTCTTTATATGTCCAAAAATGTCCTGATTGTCATTTTACAAAAATATGATATTTTGCTGGGTATCAAATGCTATGTTCAAATTCATTTTACTTTAAAATTTTATAAAACTTGCTTCACAGTCCTTTACAACCCAAAGTTGTGATTGAAAAGCTCATGCTGGGGCTTCCCTGGTGGCGCAGTGGTTGAGAGTCCGCCTGCCGATGCAGGGGATACGGGTTCGTGCTCCGGTCCGGGAAGATCCCACATGCCGCGGAGCGGCTGGGCCCATGAGCCATGGCCGCTGAGCCTGCGCGTCCGGAGCCTGTGCTCCACAACGGGAGAGGCCACAGCAGTGAGAGGCCCGAGTACTGCAAAAAAAAAAAAAAAAAAAAGCTCATGCTGTTTGATTGTTTTTTTCTTGAAATTAATGTCTCCTCTCTTCAATAAGACAATAACTCCAAGTATGGATCTTTTCTGTTATATTTTGGTGGGCACATGGTAGACCTTTCCAAATCGGAGCTGTGTCCGTTAGCTCTTGGAAAAGGCTCCTTTTGTTCGATCATTCCTTTTTATATTCTTTTTGCTCTATGGATATGAGAACCTCTAAAACTGCCTTCATATAGTCACACAAGTTATTTTTAAAGTTCTTTTCTATTTTCCGTTTTCAGAATAAACTTTTATTCTTCAAAGTTCACTTTTTCTGCTTATTCATAGAAATATATATCTGGAAATTCTTGGCAGTTCATTTGTATTTAAGGTTTAAGGACTGGGTAGCTCATGTGAGTTTCCTCTACTATTTTGTAAGTAAATAAATTCTGTAATATTCGTCTCCCATGAGTGGGAAGTATGCCTGGAATGGAGTATCAGCCTCAGGCTTTGCTTGGATTTGAGTAAGCAAGGAACTGGCTTTCAGATCGGAACACCTATATTTCAATTTGAAGAAGGCTTTGCACTTGGGGAAACAGCACCTATACTAAAATGATAAATTTACTTATATATTTACTGTTTTATGATCTACCTGGAGGCTGACGCCAACCTGCTTCCTCTGTGCATAGAGATAAGAAAGTAGGAACATACTAATTCATCCATATGTAGATCTTAAACCGTTCCCCTTTTCAGCTCCACTTTTCATTCCTGTTCTTCGTCATATCTACAAGCTCAGTGCTTGAAGCCCCTCTGGGGTTCTGACAGAAATGTAAACTTGTCAGAGTACGTTCTGGATTGTGGTTTCTTAAGATCTCCACCTTTTAACTTGTCTAAGAATAAATTGGAAGCTATCATCTACCTATAAATACCTCTTACAGGTTCTATTTACAGTTATGGGGGTATCTTATTTTTGCACTTTAGTACCTGCATTTCATTGGGGTGGTCTGAAGGATGAGAAGCAAACATTTCTGTTCAGTCATTCTGAATTAGAAGGTGTTGTTTTACAATGTCAAGTGATACATTTAAACAATTTTTGAAATTGTAGATGCCATCTCCCAAATTACCCAATGTGTCAAATGAGGAATTTCACATCCCTAAGCTTTGTTGCAGCTCTCTTCTCCCTCCTTTATCTCAATTTCCCTGAGTTATTTCATAATGTTTACATCGCCAAATGTATAACTTCTATATTCCTACATTTTTTGCATGTTTTTACTATTTTGTGCTTGGTATATATAATGATTCCAAAAGATGAAAACCAGAAAATGGTGTTTATAAATTGTATAATGCAAATCTTGATATTCAAGGAATTCTCTAAGACAAATATGAAATGACGATGATAAATTATCTCTTATTTTCTCAAGTAGTCTTCATTATTTTTTTAACATTTTTATTGGAGTATAATTGCTTTACAATGGTGTGTTAGTTTCTGCTTTATAACAAAGTGAATCAGCTATACGTATACATATATCCCCATATCCCCTCCCTCTTGCATCTCCCTCCCTCCTACCCTCCCTATCCCACCCCTCTAGGTGGTTACAAAGCACCGAGCTGATCTCCCTGTGTTATGCGGCTGCTTCCCACTAGCTATCTATTTTACATTTGGTAGTGTATATATGTCCATGACATGGGGAGGGGGAAGGGTAAGCTGGGAGGAAGTGACAGAGTCTTCATTACTTTAATTAAAATGAGAAGTTGGTGTTATATGAGGAAGTTAATCAATATTATAAATTTTGCATTGTTATTGGTCTAGTTCCATTGCTAATACCCACACATAGAGACTTCTTTTCTGACACTTTTCTCCTCAAACATCCTGCATGAAATTCCTCCATGGCTTTGACAGCTTTGTCTTCTCCTGATTATTACTACATGACCTTCTGGTTGCTTATCTCTCAGCCTTATTTCTCTTCCTTAGCACACACGTTTTATGTATTAATAACTCAAATTCTATACTTGGAACACTTTTGTGTGTTTTTCTCTCCCACTGGTTTGACATCTAAGAGCCAAATCTGTATTTTGAAACTTGAGAACTCTTATCTCTTGAGCTTTTGATTTGTACTTCTTATTGCCAGTTGAACATTTTTACATACATGTTCAATGGACAACCGAATAGGATTAATTGTCACTTTCATTCCTACCTCCACACTGACAGCCCTTCTCTCTTGGGTGTCTCCTGTTTCATTTATTACATCACCTTTTACCATCTTCCAGGACAGAAACTTACCCTTCCTACTCACTTCTCATTACAATCGCCTAGTTTGCCATAGTGTTTCATTGATCCATCTCTTCTTGTCCATTTTTTTTTACTGGATATCCACATTTAGCGCACATAATCTTTTGCCTATTAATGCAACAACCTCCAAACTGTTTTTTCTAGCTTCTGTCACAGTCTCTCCCAATGTGTTCTTCACACTACCATCAGAGTTAGCTTTTCAGACCAGAGCATATTACTACTCTTTGTTCCAAAATATTCAAGTGTCCCTCATGCCCTCAGAATGAAGTCCAACAATTTTACCTTAGCGCATAAGAATTCCCACGATCCTACAGGTTTCATTTCTACATCTGCAACTTTCTCATGCAGCTAGTTTTCTAGTCATTGGCTTGTCTGTTTGAAGTATCTTCTTACATACTGCCTGCCTTTCAAAGTCCCAGCTCAACCTGGTCTCATCCCATAAAGCTTTCCCTGATACATCTTGATTAAGATTTATCTGGCCCTTTCTCATTTCATGTTTAATTTTGTATCTCTAGGGCACTATTTCTCAACTAGAAATAATATTGCTCCCCCACAGAATATTTGTTAATGTCTGGAGATATTTTTTGATTGTCATGATTCAGAGAGAAGTGGAAAGAGGAATACTTCTGGTAACTAGAGGGTAAAGACCAGGGATACTGCTAAACATCCCACCAGGCATGGGTCAGCTCCCCACAATAAAATGTAAATAACACTGAAGCTGAGGAACATTATTTACTATAACACTTGTTATATTCTTTTTCAACTATAATTACTTATGGCATACTTAAATCTTTTACTAAAATATAAGCAACATTTATAACAAGGACTGAGTCATACTCTCTTTAACTTCCCTTATTGCTTAAGCATAATGATTTTTTTTAAAAAAATGGAACTTAAATGCTTGTTGAATTGAAATGAGGACCTCTAAAAACTGCTCCAACCTCTCCCATCTTCATATAGTTTTCTGATTAGGTATATCTCTCTTCCTTCTCACACGATCTTTGCTTATTTTATATTTTCATTTTCCATTTACTCAATTAATTTTGTTTTATACTGCAAGCTCCTTATGGACCAGGGCAATATGCCTTCAACAGGGTAACTACAGAGCCTAGGACAGAGTCTGGAGGAGGTGCTTGATAAATGATGCAAAATAATTGAATAGAACAATTGTGGAAAATAGTTTTAAGAAAAGGTAGGAAGCAATTTCTATTGTACACGGATTTTTCTCTGTGAGGAAGGTTACAAACTTAGACATCAACTTAAGCTGCTGCATATATTTAATAGCATCAGAGAAAGCATACATCCCATCAGGTGGAACCAGGTATTCTGGAACTAGGTATTAGTGATTATAGTTATTAGGTTTGTCAGCAATCTGACAAGGAATGTCTTACTTCAGTGTTTCTCAAACTGTACTTGGTGGACTACCTGTGTCAGAATAATCAAAGGTTGTTATACGAAAAATAACAACTTAAAAACTCTGGCACTAAAGGCCAGAAATCAGTATTTTTAATAATCTCTTTGCTGATGCTTATGCACACTAATACTTACGAACCTTGACTTTCTTATATTTTCTACTTGACATAAACAAGATGTTCCTTTCTCTTCTCACTTATGTCATTTTCATAACAATGTCAATATTAACTAATATGTAGTGAACACTTATTATATACCAAATATTGCATTAAGCAGATAATCTGTTTTATACCACTTTATCCTTATAAAGATATAAATATAGATTCGATTATGATATAGATTCAATTATTATATCTATTTCAAAGATATAGGAATCCAGGTACAGAGAGGTTACTTTATCAGCCTAATGTCACATATAGAGTAAGTTCCTGATCTTGCTTCAAAACTCACGTTCTTAAACACAATCCTTTCTTGCCTCTGTATCTTTTGAAGATAACATTTTTTTTTAGTTCATCATGAAGTGTTCCCCAGTCTGAGACTTCCATTTAGTTTCAGACACTCAAATATATTCAGAGTGGCTTCATTATTTGAGAATAAAAAGTTTAGTGGATTTTCCAAAAGACATTCCATCTAGAGGGCTGGGTTAAGCTCTTATGTTTCAATATCCTTAATTGATGAAGATTTTCAAAGTGTATTCCTTTCAACACATGCTGGAATCATTAGTAAATATAGATTTAGGACTGCTGTGAAAAGTTAGGCTAAATTGCCAATCACAGTTAGCAGTTTGAAGAAAACCTGAAAAAAAAAAAGCCTTTTAGACCTTACTACCAGGGTGACATGAACTGGCAAGGCTGTTATCACCTAATAATGCATTTCTAGGTGAGCTAAGTTTTCCAAAGGCCATTGTGTCCTGTGGTGATGATGGCTTATAGTTGCACAGCCCACTGGGCAGCCTTGAGAGGAATTGTCCTAGAGCATGTATAAAGCAACACAATTAATGTGCTTGTTCCTGGGAAAAGCAGGGGAAATACAACCTTTGATGGTCTCATTTAAGAAATATTTTTTCCCTTGGCTAAATACTCCCTCTAAAGCCTCTTTCACCGCTTATAAAATGCAAGAGCTACTTCTCTGACAAATACCTGGCCCTGCAGTAAAGCAGGAGGCTCTTGGTTGAAGGGAGGGGAAGAGAGCAGACACAGATGATGTCACCCTCTATCCCTACCACCTGTTTATTGACTTGGAAACACAAGCTTGTTTGTCTTTCTCACTGCCCAAACTGTTCTTCATCTAGTATTTTTCTTGGCTGCCTCATTCTACTATCTCCTCACTGCATAGTGTATGATTGTAACTGGAATTCCGATGGCTCTCGTTTTACGTCCAAACAGTTCTAGTTTCCCCTTACCATATGGTCATCCTGATGTTACCATTTGCCTCAATCATCCTTTTTGTAGCTGCTTGAACATCTTAATTGATCTCATGAGCTATGTTAGGGATTTATAACAGACATCAGTATAATTCATCTCACACACACAGACCAGATCTTTTTTCTGATTGGATATGTGTTACATATACCTAGATATTTACAATTCTCTAAAACCTAGGTTTCACCTTAGTGATAACATAAATTAGTTTTCAAGGGCTACAGCTCACCAGAGGAAACAATTACCTGTGTAGGCTTGTCTGATATGGTATTTTCCATTTCCCTGAATTGTTTGGTATATTACAACATACTTAAGCTCTTTCTTCCTGTTTAAACAAAGTAGTAAATATACTCAGTTTTAAAAGTTTTCTGGAATAAACTGTGAATTCTTATTTTACTAGGTACCTATGTTGTTCTTCCTACTTTCTCATTCATTCATTTTTATTATCACTAAGACACTCAGAATCAATATATGTTTATGAATTTTTTGAATCCTCAGGACACGAAAATTTGCATTTAATCTCTCCACATTTATCAATGATTTCACATCTCTTCTAAAGCCTGCCCTTCATTCAATTACCCCTCTTCTATCAAAGTAAATTCTCCAAGGAGGTTTCCTATAACTACGTAAACACATCCCCCATCCTGCCACACATACGCCCCCTTATAAACCTGGTAGGGTGAAAGCTAATACTACAGACTGAAAGGATAATCTACAAAATTTCCTGTCTGGTGTCTTTTAGGCCCTGACAAGTGGGTGTCAATATAAGTCACTTTTTCAGAAGAAAGGTGATTTACTAAGTTTATTTTTAGTACCTTGGTATTGGGCCTATTTTCAGAAAAATTATCAAGTGAACAGGTTCAATCTTTCATACTGTTAGCTCCTCCTCTATGCCTCCTAATTCTCTACCCTACGTTAAAGCAGGGATTTTAATCCTGTGTTTCAACTTTCTTAAGTAGTACGCCACACACATAATCCAGATCATGAACCTTATCCAGACGCATTTACTTTTGAAAATTGACTTATAATTGTGCAACAAGAGTATTTAGGCAGAATTGTGAAGAAATTCTGATGATTTTCTCTGGTGACCCCACTGGGTGACGATCTGGTCTCCTAAAATCACATTTCTAAAGTTACATCTCTTGTGTATAATGCTTTGCAGAGTATCAGACAGATTTCTCAACTCTGCGTAGGAGGAGAGCTGCTGGGTCTTTTACAATCTGAAGCCAGATCCCTACAAGGAGAAAAGACAACACTGAATGTCCTAAATAAATAATATCAAAATGAATCTGAGGCAGCATGAGGCCCAGAGTTTTTGTTCATGGTGTTAGTCCATTGGGGAATTGCAGTGAATACATCCCTTTCAATAGGCAATAGTCCAGAGAAGCCTATTTAATATACCTGTGAAATTTTACTCCGAAAATCTAGGGAACCAAAAATCACACCTTTTGCATGCCATGATTTACTTATATATGTGACTTGACGTATTTCATTTAGGTGGCTTAACTTGAATAAATGAGTATAAGAACATCCTGGGGCGTATACTTGACTGTATGACTTTGCATGCAGGTTACTTAGCCTATCTGTGCCTCAGTTTCCTAACTTGTGAAATAGGAATATTTACAATTCCCTTATAACGGTGTTCTGAGATGGATGGAAGGCACCCATTAAAACTAGGCTTACATCCAGACTGTAGTTTCACAGGGCCACCAGATCAGTTCTTTTATTTTGGGGGAGCAGAACTGTTTAGGCAACATGTCTCAAATTCTAATTTTACCACTTACTAATTCTGTATTTATGGGAAAACCACTTAACTTCTCAGTTTCCACTTCTTTAAAATGGGATTAATTATATCAATTTTGGAAGGTTTTCACAACTAAACGGCATAATAAATGTGCATAGCACAGTGATGGGTAAAGTGGGCTTTTATCAGGTGCCGCTTTCTTTTCTGATATGGATGTGTGTGGCAAGAATGAATTTTTCTCCAAACTCACATTAAATCCACAGACGGTTACAGAATGCCCAAGGATAATGATACTGCTATGGGCACAATTCTTATAAAATAAAAACAACTGAATTGAAAATTACAGAACTGAATAAATGACCTAGAATTAAGACAAATTAAATATAAGCAGAGGTTTGAATGAGAAACTTACAGTAGAACATTTGAGAAATCAGTGTGAAAGATGCCAAGGGCAAAGAATGAGAAAAAGGGTGCATTAAAATATGCATAGAGAGATAAAAATAAGGAAAAGATTATGTGCTGTTAGATGGTGAGGGAGGTGTTTCATGCTAAATTTAAGGTCCTGTAAAAAATCTTTTGAAGACTACAAAGAAGGTTTAGACATAGATCCTATTTATAATAATCTTAAAGGCAGTAGTTCGAGAGTAGGATTGGGAATTATTCCAAATGGTGGGCTTGTTTTAAAGACTGGATTAACTAAGTGGTGAATGTTATTAAATGATGTGACACTGGGCAATGAAGACACATAAGATGATCTTGAGTCAGGATAGAGATTAAAACTGTGACTTGGGCTTCCCCGGTGGCGCAGTGGTTGGGAGTCCGCCTGCTGATTCAGGGGACATGGGTTCGTGCCCCGGTCCAGGAAGATCCCAGATGCCGCAAAGCGGCTGGGCCCGTGAGCCATGGCCGCTGAGCCTGCGCGTCGGGAGCCTGTGCTCCGCAACGGGAGAGGCCACAACAGTGAGAGGCCCGCATACCGCAAAAAAAACACAAAAACAAAACAACAACAAAAAAAAAACCTGTGACTTGACGAACAATGTCCTCAAGGAGACCCAGAAGGCATGTTGATGACAAAAACAAAAAGATGGAGACAGTGGCATGACTGGAGGGGGTGATCTTTAAAAGAACTCAAGATTTTAAATAAATACAAAGGAAAAATGATTGCGTAGCAGCAGTAGTCATTCCCACAGAGGTGATAATTGAAGCTGGGCCTGGATTAGATTGCCAAGGGCTAGAATAGAGAAGAGGACTTCAAGGATGAAATCCTCATGTGTAGGCCAGTGCAGACTGCAGAAATAGAGTCGTTTTTGTTCTGTGAAGCAGATGGAGATGGCCACTGAGCCTGGGTTTTATCTGTGGCTGTTGCTTTAGCACAGGTATTTGTTGGTGGTCAGTTAGAAACCTATTTGCCTAATAACCCTACACCTTCCTGCAATATATGAGAAGAAAATACAATTATTTCCTAAGATGGTTCAGGGTATTGTGCAGTTAGCATTTTCCTTTTTGTAGTTACCTGATTCATAAGGCCTTATCCTTCACTGAAAGAGCCTTTGACTTGGACCCACTATCATTTATCAGTAAAGAACAGGTTCTTCTGCTAGGAAGGAGATCTAGATGAGGAAACTTGTCAAGATGGGGTTAGATTCTCCCCCTTAATCCTTATTATACACATTTTTAACATGACACCCCATCCAAAGTCTATTCAAATATATTTTGAGTTTAAAGTATTTATTAATTACTACATTTCCTCATATTGATGCTTAAACAGTAAACTTACTACTTCTATCTTAATTCAGCTACAGAGAAATGTTCTTAAATATCAGAGTTGGTATTTTTGGGGTCTTATATTAGTTATCTAACATTTTCTTAAGTTAGTGCAGAAGTGGACCACTAGTTTGTTCAGAACCATTTCCTGGAGGGAAACCATGCTGTTCAAGATTTCATCATAGTTGAAGAAATTCTACATGTTTTTTTTAAAACCTTTTTCTTTAGCTTGAGTTACTGCTTAAAAAGAATAATAATAATTTATTTAATGCTTAGAAAACACTGGATATTGTGCTAAAGGCTTATCTGCATTGTCACAGATAAAAGCAATTCTGTGAGTTGTTTTATTGCTGTTATAAGATGACCATAACGAGAACAGTTTGGAGAATGAAAGAGCAAAGTTATTAACAATTATGCTGGCATGTATGGTCACCTAATTATATCCTCATCTAATTATGTAGAAACCAAAGCCCAGAGTTTGCAAAAATTGTCATAACCAGTGTAACGGACAAGATAATGTTACCCAGTCTATGCTCCGACTGCTTGCCACATGACAGGCCAATAATCGAGAGATGAGTTGCTGGAGCAAGGAATGACGACTTTATTCAGAAAGCCAACAAACTGAGAAGATGGTGGGCTCGTTCCCCAAAGGACCATCTTGCAGAATTCAGGTTCCTTTTATACTAAAAGGGGAGGGATTAAAGTCAAACACTTCCTGGTTCCCATCAGCCTCCAGAGGGGATGCATTAATTTCTTCCTCCCTGTAGTCATTCATGAGTGGGCCTGGTCAGGATGTTTCCTGTGAGCTAAACGAAGGTATTTTAGCTTAATGCTCATTCCTGGGAAGTACGGTTTCCAGAAATGGGCTGTTATGTATAATTTAAGCTTACACTCAACATCCCTTTAGTGATTAACTTGTAATAGAATACAAAGGTTCTTCCCTATAACAATAATTTCATGTTTTTAGCAGTCTACAAAATTCAGGTATAAAGCATCTAAACAGATTTATTTTTTCTATGGCATTTATCTTTGTTTTTTAGAACTAGTTGTAACAAAAACTTAATTCTGGAACTGAGTCATTTCCAGTTTAAAACTGGGTAATGCCCACTCCATTGAGGATTTCCTGTCTTTGCCATCTGTTTTTTCTCCTTTTTCTAACCACTGGGATCCAAGTTCCAGGAAGATGGAGGTAGCACTCTGGCACTGTGAAAGGGTAACTTGTTAGGCCCCCACTGGATGTGCTGGTTCTTACATTCTTTGAGCCTAAGCTTCTGTCTCTAGCACAGCTGCTGAGTGTAGCCCCGCATCCCTCCAGGTCCCAAAGAGTCCTCTGTGCCTGAACTGTGAGGACTACTGTAGGAATCCTCTCCTGCTCTGTCTGGGTCTCCTTCCTGACTCTCTAGGAAGGCACTCCCTGACACTCATTTTTTGTTACTTTAATAAAAATGTAGCAGATGAAGTCATGTGGTATAAAGAAGGTAAAATTCCCACATCACTAATTTGCATTTCCCTCAGATCCAAATCCTTTGTATCTCATAGTATTTCTCTTCAGTTGCATTAAGAAGACTGATAGCATATGGCTTTTTGGATGTAAAGACAGGGTTAGGGTTTAATTTTTACCCATCCTGGTGTGCTCGTCTTTTATTCCGTACAAAATCAGCATCAGAAACTGTGCTTTCATCACACGACATTGCAGTATGTGGGACCCTGATAGGCTGCTCTCAGGGGTCACAGACCCAGAGATCTCTTTGCCCGCCCCCCACCCCGTTATTGTGCCTTTACGAGGCATTACAATTCCTGGCATTTAACCTGAGAAGTCAGCGCATACTCCTGCTTCTCTACAAATCCACCTGGGATTCCTGGCATGTACATCTGGGATGGGACTTGGCCCAGAAGGGTGAGAGTTGTGCTCCTTCTCAGACACTCAGCCTCTGTTCATTCCTACGTGAACCTTCTCCAATTTTTTCCCTGCCATCTGGTCAATTTTTCATTTCCTTCTACAGTCTCCAGAAATATTCTCTTATAGACTTATGTATTTGCCTTTTCCTCTATGGCTTGTAGTTTAAACTCTAGTTCCCAAATTTTAATACAAAACTAAAAATTTGGTAATGCTAAAATAAATCTTTTCATTCTCCCATTTTTAGCCTAGTTCTTTCAAGCCAAAGTGCTTTTGTTTTGGTCCTATTCTGTGTTATACATTAACAGATGTCTTCAAAGGAACTTAAAATAAGAATCTGACAGATTTCCCTGTATTCATTTTTTTCTTCCATGTTTATTGAGATATAATTGACATATAGCACTGTGTAAGTTTAAGGTGTACACCATAATGATTTGACTTACATACATCATGAAATGATTACAGTAATTTTAGTGAACGTCCATCATCTCACTTAGATACAAAATTTTTAAAAAGTAGAAAGTATGTTTTCCGTGTAATAAGAACTCTTAGGATTTACTGTCTTAACAACTTTTATATATAACATAATGCAGTGTTAATTATATTAATCATGTTGTACATTATATCTTTAGTATGTATTTAGCTTTTAACTAGAAGTTTATACCTTTTGACCACCTTCATCCAATTCATCCTATCCCCACCCCCTGCCTCTGGTAACCACAAATCCGATTTCCTTTTCTATGAGTCTGTTTGTTTGTTGAAATATAATTGACCTACAACATGTGTTAGTTCCTGGTGAAAAGCATTGTGATTCGATATTTCTGTACATTACAAAATAATCATCACAATAAGTCTAGTTACCATCTACCACAGTACAAAGATATTACATTATAATTAACTATATTCCCCATGCTGTACATTTCATCCCCGTGACACATCTATTTTGCAACTATAAGTCTGCACCTCTTAATTTCCCTATCCTTACATCTCCCTCCCCTCTGACAACCACCTGTTTGTTCTCTGCAACTGTGAGCCTGTTTCTGTTTTGTTACATTTGTTTATTTGCTTTGTTTTTCAGATTCCACATATAAGTGAAATCATATAGTACTTGTCTTTCTCTGTTTGACTTATTTCACTTAACATAATAATACCCTCTAGGTCCATTTATGTTGTCACAAATGGCAATATTTCATTATTTTAATGGCTGTGTGATATTCCATTGTATATATATATTGCTTGCAAATATCTTCTCCCATTCAGTAGGTGACCTTTTAATTTTGTTGATAGTTTCCTTTGCTGTGCAAAAGGTTTTTGGTTTGGGGTAGGCCCATTTGTTCATCTTCACTTTTGTTTCCCTTGCCTGAGGAGAAAGATCTAAAAAAATATTTCTAAGACCAATGTCAAAGAGCGTACTGTCTATGTATTCTTCTAGGAGTTTTATGGTTCCAAGTCTTATGTTTAGGTCTTCAATCCATTTTGAGTTTATTTTTATATATGGTGTGAGAAAGTAGTCCAGTCTGGTTCTTTTAAATGTAGCTGTTCAGTTTTCCCAACATCATTTATTAAAGAGGTTGACCATATAAGTTTAGGTTCATTCCTGGGCTCTCTATCCTATTCCATGGATCTGTGTCTGTTTTTGCATCAATAACATATGGTTTTCATTACTGTAGCTTTGTAGTATTACTTTAAATCAGGGTGTGAGGTACTTCCATCTTCCCTCTTTCTTCTCAACATCGTTTTGGCTATTAGGGTCTTTTCTGTTTCCATACAAATTTTAAAATTATTTGCCTTAGTTCTGTGAAAAAATGACATTGGTATTTTGAAAGGGATTGCATTGAATCTGTAGATTGCCTTGGGTATTACGGTTATTTTAACAATATTAATTTTTCCAATCCATGAGCACAGTGTATCTTTCCATTTGTCTGTGTTGTCTTCAATTTTTTTCCTCTGTGTCTTATAGTTTTCTGAGTACAGGTCTTTTACCTTCTAAGTTAGGTGTATTCCTAGGTATTTTATTTTTTTGTTCTTGCAGTTGTAGATAGGATTGATTTCTTAATTTCTTTTTTGGTGATCATTATTAGTGTACAGAAATGCAACAGATTTCTGTATACTGATTTTGTATATTACAACTTTACTAAATTCATTTGTTTTAATAGTTTTTTGGTGGTGCCTTTAGGATCTTCTATATACAGTATCATGTCACCTGCAAACAATGACAGATTTACTTCTTCCTTTCCAATTTGACTTACTTTTATTTCTTTTTCTTGTGTGATTGCTATGGCTGGGACTTCCAGTACTATGTTGAATAAAAATCGTTAGAATGAGCATCCCTGTCTTGTTCCTGATCTTAGAGAAAATGCTTTCAGTTTTTCTCCATTGAGTATAATGTTGGCTGTGGGTTTGTCATATATGGCCTTTATTATGCTGAGGTATATTCCATCTATACTCACTTTGTTGAGAGTTTTTATCATAAATAGATGTTGAATTTTGTCAAAAGATTTTTCTGCATCTATTGAGATGATATGATTTTTTTTATTCCTCAGTTAATTGATCAATTTATGGATATTAAATCATCCTTGCATCCCTGGGATAAATCCCACTTGATTATGGTGCATGATCCTTTTAATGTATTGTCGAATTTAGTTTGCTAATATTTTGTTGAGGATTTTTGCATCTATGTTCACTTGTGTTATGGGCTTGTAATTTTCTTTTTTGGTGATGTGTTTGTCTGGTTTTGGTATTTGGGTGATGCTGTCTTGTACATTAAGTTCAGAAGTGTTCCTTACTCTTTAATTTTTGAAATAATTTAAGAAGTACAGGTGATGACTCTTCTTTACATGTTTGGTAGAATTCACCTGTGAAGCCATCTGGTCCTAGACTTTTGTTTGTTGTGAGTCTTTGTTTTTTTTAATTACTGATTCAATTTCCTTACTGGCAATTGGTCTGTTCATATTTTCTATTTCTTCTGACTCAGTTTTGGGAGACTGTACATTTCTAGGAATTTGTCCATTTCTTCTAGGCTGTCTATTGTATTGATATATAATTGTTCATAGTAATCTCTTTTGATCCTTTGTGTTTCTGTGATGTTGGTTGTAACTGCTCCTCTTTCATTTCTGATTTTATTTATTTGGGCTCTCTCTCTCTTTTTTTTGATGAGTCTGGCTAGAGGTTTTTAAAATTTTGTTTTTCTTTTCAAAAAACCATATCTTAGTATTATTGATCTTTTCTATTGCATTTTTAGTCTCTATTCTACTTATTTTCATTCATCTTTATTTTTTTCCTTCTTCCCAAACAAAACTTTAGTTCCTTTAGGTGTAAGGTCCTTTAGGTGTAAGGTTAGGTTATTCATTTGAGATTTTTCTTGTTTCCTGAGGTAGGCTTGTACTGCTACAAACTTCCCTCTTAGAACTTTTTTTTTTCTATGTCCCATAGGTTTTAGATTGTTGTGTTTCCATTCTCATTTATCTACAGGTATTTTTTTGATTTCCTCTTTGATTTCTTCCATGACTCATTGGTTGTTTAGTAGCATATTGTTTAGCCTCCAGGTATTTGTGGGGGTTTTTTGCCATTTTTTTTCTTGTATTTCATTTCTAGTCTCATACTGTTGTGGTCAGAAAAGACACCTTCTATGATTTCAATCTTCTTAAATTTGTTGAGACTTGTTTTTCAATCCATTTAGCTACCTTACGTCTTTCAATTGGATAATTTAGTCCATTTACATTTAAAATAATTACTGCTAGGTATGTACTTATTGCCATTTTTCAAATTTTCTGATTGTTTTTGTAGTTCCTGAGGGTGAAGCTCCAGGCTAAGTAAATAGGTCTTTTTCATAGGAAAACTGGCATTGTGTTTCTGTTTGTTGTCAGTGTAGTGCCCTGGGGGTTGTGGCCTGCCAAGAACTGTCTTTATAATTGTTATAGTCCCATGGAACTCAGAAACGCCAGATCTCTTGGCCACCTGGCCCAGGAGATCAAGGGGTGTCCTCTGTATAGATTACATGTAGCTGGCTTTACCTAGGTAGCTGTAGAGTGTAGGGAGTGATGCTTGGTCTCATGCTTCAGGAAGGCAGCAGGAAAATGACTTGACTATAGGCACTCATGGGCTTCAGCAGTGCAGCCTGAAAGTGCCTTGTCTGTGTAACCAATAGCTTTAGGCCTGGAGTCAGAGAACACCCTGACTGCTTGCACTCATCAGCCCCAGCCAGGGGGCGGGGGAGTGTCAGAGCCATCAGCACTTGTGTACTTTAGCTAAGGAGTAGGAGAGTGCTGTAGCCGTTAGCACCCACCCACTCCAGCCAGGGAGAAAGGGAGTACTGCAGCCACCAGAGTTCTCTGGCTTCAGCAATGCTGCAGGGTAGTGCCCTGCTCGCTCACTGCCAAGTCTGAGCTCACCTGCCTGTGTAACAAGTGGGCAGTGCAACAATGGTGTCTGCTGGCACCTCTGTCTCTGGGGGAGCATTTCCACCTCCCCCTTCCCCTCCATCTGATGCCTTTAGATTTGCAAATGACTCTCCTTCACTTATAGTCTTAGTACTTGGCACTTATCAAACAAAAGGCTGCTATTTTCCTGAGTATAGTGGTGAGTGAGATTGCACAAGAGCCTTTTAAGAAGAGAGTCTCAGTTTCCTGTAGCATTTTGGGACCCTTGAACAACGGCCCCCTTGATTTTTCTAAGCCAAGCATTTTGGAGGCTCATCTCTCTAGAGTAGATTCCAGGGGCTGGGGTGCCAGATGTGGGGTGTCAACCCTTTGCTCCTCCAGGATAAGCACCCATCTGGTGAGATTCCTCCTTGCTGTGTGTCACCACGCCAGGGGTGCATTTTTGGTAAGAGCATCGCTCTGCCTCTGTTATCTGTCTTGTTGTTCTTTTAATTCTTTTTTGTGGAGCAGGTGTTCAGCTACTTCTTAGATTCCTTTTAGAGGGAACTGGTTCGTGTGTAGGTGTATATTTGCTGTGTTCATTGGAGGAGGTAACTTAAGGCTCTTCCTATGACTCCTTGAACTGCCTCCCAATAATTATCTGTTATATTTACTGTATGACAGGTACAGTGTTGAGTCAGGTGATATAGAAATTTTTAAAAATATAGTCCCTATCTTCAGAGAGCTTACAGAATAGTGGATAAAAATAGATTCAGAAATGAAACATTATAATACTCTAGGAAATAAAGTTCTCCTGAGATGATGTAGTGTCTTCCAATTGTATGGTTTACCTGTTATAGACTGTGAGAGACCAGCTGACTTGAATTTATTGGAAAGATTCAAGTGGACTAAATATTTCATAAACACTTTAAAAGCTATGTTGATCACTTAAAAGTATGTTTTGTTGTGTAACCAATGCAAAAATTGAACTATTAACCTTATGTTCAAAGACAGTGCCCACAAAATATATACTAACATAAAAACAAAAGTGAAGATGAGGAAACTGCCACAGGCGGAAAAAATAAAACAACAGGATCTGATTCCACAATTATTTAGACCCCTCTGTTAGAACATAACATTAAGAAATATATTAACGAGAAGAGATTTCTTTAGAAAGCCCTTGCCATTCTGTGAGTGTCTATATTCCTTCCCAAATGGGCACTTGAGTCTTACATGACCACAAATCTAGGAAGGAAGTTTTGTGAGACCACCAGAAACCATGTTTCCCTGGTGTTGGATGACACAGAGTACTGGCTTATACCTAAGCCAGCAAAAGCAACCTTTGACAACAGGAGAGAGATGACTACTTTGGAATTTGCTTGGATTCCATAGTTTACTGGGGCAAGAGATATGTTCATATTTCTGGTCAACTACATATATGCCATGTAGAGAGATTGCTGTGCTAGAGTCATTTTAAGTTCTGCTAAAGAATGTCATGGGACTCCAAGAGCAAGGGTCTGTGTGAAATAAGCATAACGAGAGTCAGGAACAGAGATGCACCCAGGGAGGCTGGGCAATCTCTGAAGAACCCATGAATATGCCCACCGGAAAAAAGGGTCCACTGTCAGATTCCAGGCTCTGAAATAATAAAGCTTGCTTACAACAGTATTCATCATCAGCTAAATAAGAACCTTCCCTGGTTTATCCCTTTATGTCTGCTCCTGGTACCTGCTTAGAACCCAAGATTTCTAAAATTACAGCTAGAAGTCAGGAAGGAACTAAACAACAAGGGAAAGAACAAGTCAATCAACCCCCCAACCCCCAGTCTCCACTAGGTCAAATTTAATGATAGTTTCATTTCAAGGGAACTTAAGTATGTTTTCAAATGGCGATCATGTTAAAAGAAAAAAAAAAAGAAGAAAACATACCTCCTTTAGTTTTTAACTAGAGGAAAAAGGACAAGTGCCAAAGAGTACATTAAAGGAACAGTGGAAAATCAAATTAAATCAACAAACATTGTGGTTTGATTGCATCAGAAGTCATGCTTTTTATGCTTATTGGTTACATTTGGTGACAATGGAAGGCCTTGGTATCAAGGACACTTTAAGAACTGATATAAAGAGAAACCCTAGACTCTGGTATCTATCAACAACCCTCACTTGAAACTGATATAGGAAGACTTCCATTTTAATCCTATATGACAATTATTTTCAGAAATTTTCATGAAATTTCTTCTGACCAAGGCACAGATCTCTCTCTGAAAGTGGGTTTGTAATATAAATATGATCCTTTGAATTATTTTATTGAGATGCATGTTCAAATTGTAGAAAACTCTAGTAAGTACAAACAATTAGCAGAGAGCTTGCTATCCTCACTCAGGGCCCATTTTCATACCCATTAAGGCGCCCAAAAGCTTTGCTTGTAGAGTGGAGCACATACTCTCCATGTCTGTGAAACCATGATTCCATGGAAGAAAAGCACAGGTTATTTCTGCTCCTTAATATATACAAAAAGAATAGGTAATACACACACATGCACACATTTCCTATTTGCATGCATATATGCAGTTAGAGCATTCTAAGAGCAGTTGCTAATATAATTTACAATGTCTGACTCCCTTTTGAAATGTTTAGTACAAAAATAAATGCCAGATAAAATTTCAAGTCCTAGAATTAATATTATAAGCAGTGTGACCTTGGTAAGATTTCTTAATTTTTCTGAACTTTAAATTTTCTTCAGTAAAACTGACACAATTAAATAACACCGCCGAACTCAAAGAGTCGTTGTAGTAATTAAATTAACTGAAAGAGAAAAGTCTCTGGAATATAGCAGGCTTCCAATGGATACTAGTATTATTTCTTACCTTTTTAGAAAAGAAGGAAAAACTTGGAACAAAAATGCATGAACTAGAAAAACAGAACCTTCATTTCCATACTACCTCCTGCCCCAACATTTCCCCTATATGGACATTTCTTTCTCATATTCCATGGGTAATATATTGAAGGCTCTACTTTGAGTACAAAAAAAGCAGGCTGTATAGTTTCTTTCTGGAATAAAATGTAAGTAGGCACAGTGGCTAGTGATGTCACATTATAATTATATCAATAATATAATCATTATTCAAGGCATGAGAATTAACACAGGCAAGTTTCTTCTCTTTCTTTCCTTCCTTCTTATTTTATTTATTTATTTTTTTGGAAAACACCTTTTCCATTTGTAACTCACCTTAATATTAACCAAAACTGTGTTTTCCAATAAATGTGTGCAAATGGGTTAATCAATATTCTTTCAGTTCCTTTAATATTTATTTTATGTAAAATGTATTGGTCTGGCAAGGCATACGAAAAGAGCAATGTGAATGAGAAAAAGTGAATTTTTAGGATGACCAATAAAATGGAAAATCTGAAATACTGCAGTCTAAAACTTATTACCTCATTTATTTTATTAAGGGGACCCTTTGCTCCAAGTAGTGTATCGATAGAGGACAAAATAGAAGCCCAGCAATCATTGGGCAAAATGAATCCTGGCATTAAGTGTAGAAATTTGAAACAGCTGTTTTGAGTGGGGACAAACTCATTTTTTATCTCTATTGATTTTATTGGGTCCTTATCGATTGACAGCACCTATTGCGACTGTTGTGCCCTAAGTGCTAAGAAAGCACTAAAGGAATGGCAAGCTTTCTAAGGTTTTATACTCACAATATTTGCTCAGTCAGTAATTATTTTTAGCTCAGTGCACCTAAAGAACTTTCAGACAGAATTTCAATGACTCATTTGAAACATATACCCCAAATGTTGTGCAGAAAGTAGAAGGAAGTTGTATCTTAGAATCAAGAGCATGGGATTGGAAGATGGACAGACCTAAGTTTGCAACTACCTCTTTAGACAATTGTTTAATCAATCTGAGTCTCAGTCTCCTCATGTATAAAATAAGAGTCTTATCTCCTTGGCTGAATTATTGAGTAAAATAAATGCAATATTGTTTGGAGAGTGTCCAACATAAAGCCTGACAAAGAGTTCTGTTTAATTGAAAGAAAGCCTATCTCAAAAAAGTCATATCATCTAATATAAATAGCTACTAGTGTTGAAAAGGAATATTTTTTAGGCTTGTTACACTAGATCTTCAAGAACTTCTTAAGATCAAGGGCAAAATCTGATCACCACGATGCCTGGGGTGTCCTGTGACAGTAGAAAGAGAACAGGCACATTTGCTTCCTCCTAACTCAAATGTGTGATACGGGAAAATGACTTTCTAACTCTGATTCCCAGTTTTCTCATCTGTACAATGAAAATAAAATCCCTCTCACAGAATTGATGTTAGAATTACATAAAGGGATGATTAGCGCAAAAATCAGATAATGAGAAAGTACTTCATAACAGGTGATAGTTATTATCGGAAAGAGTGGTGTGCTCGCAATACAAATTGATTTCTGGTCATAGCATTAACATAAATCAGACCTTATTTTTAAAATATTCCTTCACACAGAGTACTCACTTTATTCATACAGCAACTTCAAGAGTTGGCATGAAAGGAATCATCCTTTATTTTATAGATGAGAAATCTGAGATTCTGAGAGACTTACGTTTCCTCATATTACACAGCACAGTAGCTGCAGAACTAGACCCAAAGTCAGGTGTCTAACTCTCCACACTTGGATGCTTCCTAGGACAACATACTGCCTTCCAATTTCAGAATTACTAACTCCCAGGTTTTGGTTCATTTAAAGACTTTAAGGCCACAACTCCCCAGCATTAAAAAGAAAGGAAAATCATAGGAGTCTTTTAGCTACTTTCCCTCAAACCTTGGTATAGTATTGTAATTAAAAATGATTTCTAAATGTCATTATGACTTTGACTATGAATGTGACTATGACTTTGTTTTTACTTAATGAATAAAATGACTTTTAAGATAGCTTACTATGAGTTTCAAAGTGTATTCTGTGTTCTTACAATAGAAACTTGAATGTTCCTGTATTTTTCCACTGCAGGTGAATTTGATATTCAAAAGGATGAGAAGACTAATGGTTCTGATTAGAGTGAAGCAGAAAGTGAGGAGAATGTGAGAACTTCCCCACACAGACATTTAGCCAGATAATTTCAGCTTGGGTGTCTGGTACTTTATTTTATTTAAAACAAAATTGGCTCTATTTCTGGAAATCCATGACTTAATTATGTACTTCAATCTTTACCTGAACTAATGTAATTTTCATATACCTAAGATCAAATGAGTAAGGTAGGGCACACACAAAGCACGCATTTTTCACTACACTGTGCTCTTTAATCTCTAACATTTTCTGATCCTTAGAGATACCTCCATATTAATGTTTGTATCTATGTAAATAAACATTTTTATGGCATTGTTTGCATGTATTTAGTTTACCATTTTTCAAATGTTATCCATATAACAAGTTTTATGTGAAAACAAAATATTTGGTGATCAAAGATATTTGCATGATGCTGGGGTAAATTAAGTCTCTAAGCAGAGGACAAGGTTATTAAAGATTGTCAGCTTTATTTGACCAGGGATCACTCTTTCATAAAACTTTCCTTCTATGTGTTTTTCCATGAGACATACTTTGGTAGATCTTATGTGAACTTGTATAGTGAGGATTTTATTTAATAGTTCTCTACCTCAACTTTCCCATTTTGTTTTGTCAAATAATTGTAGGTGATCACTTCTGAGTTCATTCAGGACTTTTCCAGTTTTAGCACTGAAAGTTCTGCATCCCAAGAAACCCCTGCATTCCAGACATACCGGGTTAGTTGGTTACCCTCTGGTCAAGCTTGATGCCTATTATATAATTTGATCTTTAAAAATGTGATTATTATTAAAACATGACTATAAGTGCTTGATACTTCTCTTATCAAGAGGTAGAGTCTGAGTCCCCTACTCTTGCATATGGTCTGGCTTTAGTGCCTTGATGCATGATTTCCAAAGTTAGGAAATAAGAGACAATGCAGCTCCCTTCTACCTGGTTTTTTGTTGGGACATAAGAATTTGGAGTCTCGAGACACCATGTAAGAAGTCTGGCTCCCTTATACTTCCACACTGGAGAGACACATAGATAGAAGTACCTTCAGAGCCCCATCTATTCCCATCTCAAAATCTTTAAGTCTCCCCAGCCCAGGTTCCAGAACTTGAGTGTACAAATCTACGAGATAACTCCAGCCTCAGCCACCACTGACTGAAAACCCGCAAAACTCTCAGCAAGAACAGCCTAGCTGAGCACAGCTGACCTCTAATACTGTGAGAAAGATGAATAATGGATGATAATTGTTCCTTTTCACCAGTAAGATTATTACATAGCATAGGTAACTGGAACAATACCAGAAATATTGGTCAGTTCTGTCACACTGAGAACCTATTTCCCAGGTTAATCAGTGATCATTAGGATCACTAAACAAGTTTTTAACTAATATTTACTGAAGGAATACCACTTTATAAACTGCAAGCTATGAACTCACACAAAAATATTTAACATAATGGTCAATCAATATTTATTAGAGCCTATTATTTTTGTGTATTTGTTATTTATGTGTATTATTTATATTGTGTGTGCCTATGTATATACACATTTAAAATGTATATCAATTAATTTAATTAAGAATAATTAAACTTAAATGTGTTGCTTTAGGATTTTTGTTTGTATTACTACATGATAAAAAGGAGTAAACAGTTACATAGAAAATAAAGAAAGATGAAACGAAGTTGAAAATGAATAAAGGGAAGGAAGGAAAGAAAGGAGAGAGGGAGGGAAATACACAGGAATTCCACTCTCATAGCCAGTTCTCAAGGGAACCTGAAAAAATATGCAGAAGGAGCCTTATGAGAAGAATAAAACTTATAGAACCATTCTTACAGTTTTCTAGAAGTTGGTTTGGATGTGAATTAGGTTAGGTCATTTTCCTTGAGCATTTGGATTCTCTGCCATCAGTTTAAATCATCCATGTGTCAGTACTTCTGCTTCTGCCACTACCAACGGTCTGCTATTTTTTTCTTATTGCTCTAGCTCCT
The DNA here is from genome assembly GCF_937001465.1 of Orcinus orca. Lineage (NCBI taxonomy): Eukaryota > Metazoa > Chordata > Mammalia > Artiodactyla > Delphinidae > Orcinus > Orcinus orca. The sequence goes on along the minus strand of NC_064565.1, from coordinate 36,433,785 downwards.
ACTTACCTATTGCTTCTGTTTACTAAGCTTTCGTTTACTAAAGGCTCATGATCTCTTGGGCCTCTGAGTGTATCCTTTTAGGTTCTTTCTATATGTAACTTGGATTCAAATTCCCCTGAAAGAAAATCTGATTAGTCCAATTAATGACCCACATTTGTACAGATTCTTCAAGTCAAACCACCTCACACATAATCACAGCCACATCTAGAGAGAGTCTGCCATTGGGTTAGATGCCTACTTGGTTCCATCAGCTCTAGTCAGAGAGACTGGCATCATCTCCACATCACATGGCTGCTTAGGGCTGCTCTTTCCACAGTGAGCTGTTGTTTGGATGGTTTTACAGAAGGGGCTATAGAAACGGCAGAGTCCAGGATCAGCCTTCCCAGAACACATGAAAGCATAAACATCACATTCCTATTTGGCACGTCTTTCCTGCTATCACTATTTGGGTCATCATCACACTGTGTGACATTAAAAGAACTGTGTCCTGAAAGCTCTCCTTGATTCTAACCTCATCTGTTTATGCTCTACTTTGCATAGTGCTCTAAGGATTAAAAGTCCAATATACTACACTGATATTGTTCTCCTGCTTCAATCTTCCATCATTGAAGAACCATGTTCCTTAACACAGTTTAAAGCATCCTTCAACATAGAACCCTTAACTATTCCTCAAGCTTTATCCCCCAAATTCCCTTTTAGGAATTCTTGCTCCTTCTATACCAAACTGCTTACCAGTTGCTAGTAACATCCTGGGCCATGATACCCTTGCTCACAAATTTCCTTTTGAAATACCTCATTCCTCCTCACCCCTCTCTCCCCTCACCCAGAACCAAAGAATTCTTCAAGGCCCGTATCAAATGCCACTTCCTTTATGAAAACATCCTGGATGATCACATTTGGAAATGATCTTCACCTCTCTAACATCACATATTAAGAAGGAGCTATATTTTTACAATAATATATCAGTTTACTAGAATATAAGTTTTTTAAGGTCAGTCAATTTTTTTTTACAAGATTATTTGACTCCTCTCCTCTTTTGCCAAGGCATTAAAAACAGTGCCATGAACATAATAAACACAATTTTCTATGTTAATGTACAATTTAGCAAGCTCAACAGAAAAGGCCAGTCGCAGAGAACAAGATTTGGGAGTCAAATAATAAAATTATATTAAAAGGTTTACAAAATTGAGAGGACAAAATGATAGATGAAAGTAGTTTAAGTTAACATGTTAAGGATTTGTGTTTGGAGAAAATGAACTTAGAGAATTTAGAATAATATTCAAAATTAATTAATTCATTCTTTATTTCAAAATATTTATCATCTAATTACTCTGTGTCAAGCACTGTTGGAAATGTGGGCATACAGTAAGAAACAAGACAGTAAAGGTCCCTGTCTTTAAGGAACTTACATTCTGGCAAGGAAAACTAAAATTAACCCAGCAAAACAAGCATATAATGTAGTTTCCAGTACTGATAAATTTTATAAAAGAAATTAACTGGAAAAAAGTGGCCTATTTTTGACAGGCAAAGAAAGGTTTTTTTATTATTATTAAGCAGATGGACATCTGGGCAGTGTCTAACAAAATTGAGAAAGCTAGCTCTGCAAAAATTCTGTGAGCAGAGATTTCTAAGCAGAAGAGAGAAGAAAAGCAAAGGTCTTGAGGTAAGAAGGGCACAGAGGCCAGTGTGGTTAGAGAAAAGTGAAGGATCAGGAGAGCAGGAAAAATGTTGGAGAGGCGGGCAGGGCACAGAGCCTGCAGACCTCATAAACCATACATAGGAAAGGCTTTGGATTTTTGTCTACACTTGATGGGGAGACACTGAAGAGTTGTGATCAGTGAAGAGCCATGAATTAATTTATAGTTTAAAAGATAACTCTGATATCTGCATAAAGAATATTTTACAAGGAATAAGAGAGGAAACAGGGAAGAGGTATTTCAGTAGTCCAGAGGAGTTGATGGGGCTTGAATGACAGTAGCAATGGTAAGAAGAGTCAGGATTCATTTTTAAGGAGACTCCATGACATAATAATAGATTGATTATAGAGTATGAGCTTATAGAGCCTTCAATTTTCCTTACCAGTATACTTCTAAGTATAGTAAAACACAGTAAAGTGAATATTCTAGTATATTCTGATTTTTAAAAAATTAACAAAGCATTAACACATTAGATGAATATAAATTGATCTTACAAGTCACTTACAAAAACATTTTGAAGAATGGAGACTTCTATCAGGTTATAACTGATTTTTCATGATAAAATTCTGTTTATAGTGAGGTAAAGTATATTATAATAATGTTTTATATTTAAAATGGATATTTTATGTTGTTTGGAAAATACATTGCTAAAAATTGTCTACATTTTAGAAATCTCTAATAAATCAACTAAATTAATAATCGTTACATACAAAAAAAGCAAAAAGCACTATAATTTTTCTAGTTGCCTCACACTGGATTTAAGAGCATTCACTTCTTCAGACAAAATGGATGTGGATTTTTCTTTAACCAGGAAAATGAATTAAGTGTTACCACAATCTGCTATATTTTATTTCTTCATGGTATCTGGAAGAATTTTCCTAAAGCATGTTCCTAATCCCATGTCTATAAACTCATTGGATTGTTCTCTCTTTTCCTTCAAACATGCTCCAATACAAAAGAAACTGGTAATGAACTATTTTTTATTACTCATCTTTTCATAAATATGAATCCTAGTCAACAGATCACATTTAAATATGGAAGACAGCACTATTTTTCATACAGACATGATTTTCTGTCATACATAGATTCTTTTCCAATATTTTTATCATTTTTAAGATAGTTTTCACCCTTTTCCTTTTGCTAACAGTTTCTCAACTTAGTTTTATGACATTTTTATACCGATTAGCTGATCTTTTTATCTTTTAATATTTTCCCACAGTTTTTGTTTATAGTTTTATTTTACTCTTCAGTGCTCTGTCTGTAAGTTTCTTCTTGCCAGTTTTAATGGTCTATAATTTCCAATGGAAAGTCAGCTGCCAGAACCTTCCTTCCTCTAGTGTTAATGGCTTCTCTTGAGAACCTGCCCTGCCCTCCATCATCTAATTTGAGTCAATGAGGGGGCAGACAAAACAGATGGTTGGCACAAGATGGGATGATTCACTGTTTGAAATCATGGTGAAGAAAATTGGTGAGGGAGAGGGAAGCCTGACATTTGACAGAGCCGTGTAGAAATTGCAGTATCCAGACAAAGTTCAGTTTAATTTTGACTGTTACTTTCCAGATGTACTGATCATATGATTACAATTTTAAGATTATATCGAGAATATACCTTTTCCCAAATGCACTGTAATCATTCCAGCAAAATGAGTTTATCAGTGAGTGTCAATGCCAGGATTATTCTCGAAGTTACCTAGTTGCCCTAAGTTATTTTATTGTGCTTTTCATGACATTGAATACCTACTCTACTTCTACTTATGTGAAGCTTACTTTTTTTGCATAATCTGTCTTCATGTCATTTCACTGATTTCTTTGCAAGTTATAGCTACAGATGAAACCTCAAACAACTTTGTAAGGGAAGAAGTAAACTATATATATTTTATTTGATTTCTCTTTATATTCTATTGCCACAAATTTATGGCATGAGACTATATAACTAAATCATTGTGACAATATAAAGAGAATGATACAACAAAATTTAGAATACACATATTTAGAATTTAAAATATCTCTTTAATTTGTATACAAGGGTTTCTTAATTGAAATGAAATAGAATAAAAGATATAGTAAAGCCATGATGATAAGTTAATATTACAGACCATGAATTCTAGACAGGGAAAATGTCATTCCCCTGGGGGAAAAAATTGGATCTTGGGGAATAAAAACCTGAGATATTACAATGCTTTGTAACCCTCCAAAGGACCATGTTACATAAACACATATATAGTATTTTGTGATATTAACATTTTATGGGATGACGGATTAGGAAAAATATTTTTAAAGGTTCCTCAGGGGGATGTAATTTTTAAAAAGCTTGAAAAATACTCTTAAAGACAAGTCTTTCTTTGTCCCAATGCAATGACAAATGATGGTTTTGTGATCAACCTGCCATGTATCTACAATTATAAATGCTTATTATATAGTGGGTCAACCTGATACATTGAAAATCAAATAAAAAAGCTGTGAGCTTACTTGCACAATCTTCTTATAAGGGAAATGTTTAAAGTTAAAATATACTAAAAAGTTATAGAAGAAAGGGTGTAATAGTCATAAGAAAGCATCTAATAGGCAATGTTTAAACATATACACATATCCAGTGTTTCACATATAGGAAGTTTTCTAAACACCATTCCACACAAATGAAGACATTTCTTAGCAATGAAAGTAGTTGTGAAAGACAGGTATGCCTTCTACACTTTCTTCACTGCCAATAGTAACAGGATAGCAAAATTAATTAAACAGCATATGTGTGTGCACAAAATGCAAATGAATACCTGACTATATTGTTTGAATCTTTTTATTTTATGCACTACAGGTATTTTAATCATAAACCAATATAGTTTTAGAGGCTATGGAAGTAATTCAAATACAAGGAAAAGATGATGAAAATCATTGAGTATTTTAAATGCAAAAGTGAAGTTAGGGTAAAAAGAAATCTAAACGCATTGGGTTTTTAGAGAGAGATCATTGGTAACTTACTGAAAAACTGTTTTACCAGAGCAGTTGGGCCAAAGCCTGATTATAAGAGAGGAGGCATGCATACTTAGCCACACTTAATGTGGTCCTTATCCATAGCAACCCAAATTTTGTTGATTTTTGTACATTTCCAGATTGTAAACAGCATGATGGCAGAACTGTATTCTGTCCTGTGATCAATATAGTGCCTACAACTATGTCTAGAAAGTGTATGTGTGTGTGTGTGTATGTATTTATGTGTGTGTGTTTTATGCTAAACAGATATTTTTGAAATGTAAAGAAGTTGCATAGGAATGAAGGACTAAATGCAGCTTACTCTTAATTTTAATAAATTAGTGATATGGAAAGAAACAGGATAGATGTTTGAGGAAATAGTTGGAGGTAGAGAAGTTAATTTTAAGATTCCCAGTACCTGGAAACTCTCCACAAAGTATTAGGTTCAATATAAACTAGGCTTTATTCAACTTGCCTCACATAGCCTTGGAATTTATTGTACACTTCAAAGAATTATAGGGAATTAGTGACATAGTCAGGGTTAAAACTCTAATTTACTGCTCAGCCAGCTAAACTAGAGTCCAAGTAAATGCTCATCGTTTCTTTGTTGAACACGATTTCTATTGTATCATGTATTATATTCTTTGCATTTCTTATCTATTTTTCTTGAGTGCTATTTTTAGGCATACTATGGATTCTTAAATTTGGTTAAAACACAATGGATACTACTCTGCTTAAGCACTTTATAAATTTAATTTTTAAGCTTTGCGTACTATGTTTATAAATGGTCATGTAGTTATCTTCCCAAATTATATTAATCATAAGGTATTACCAAGTTAATTTACAATAACTATTATTAATATACTAAGGGATCTAAGAGAAAGTTGGACAAGTGCAAAATCGGATGAAATGAAAACTGTGAGAGAGAATTAGTTGGAAATGCTATAAATAAAAACATATTAACAGAGATGTACAATGTCTTTGATGAGCTAATAAAATAAAAACAGCCCAAACAGCCAAGGTAAGAATCAGCGAACTTGGAAGATAGGTCGATAGAAATTACTCAAACTGAAAACAAAAAGAGAAAAAATAGTAAAAAAGTAAAGAGAAAAGAATAGAAAAAAGAAAATCAGAGCAAAAGTATTTATTATTTTTTCAAATGTGAAGTAATAAATACTTTCAAGATGAAACTGAAGGAGTTCATTGCCAGCAAAAATTACTCTACAAAAACTTTTTAAGAAAATTTTTCAGGCAAAAAAATTATGAGGCTGAAAACATGGATCTACATAAGAAAATAAAAAACACTGAAAATAGAATAAATGAAGGTAAAATTAAATTTATTTTTTCTCATTTTTAGTTGCTCTAAAGTAATATCTGACTGTGTAAAGGAAAAATAGTAGGAATTCATTGATGTTTATAGCATAATTAATACAGAAGTTATAACAAAAATAGCACAAAGGATGGGAGGGTGGAGGAGGAATATATGATTGTGAGAACTTTACACCATATATATAAAGTGGATACTATTTTTTAAAGGTAGACTTTGATTAATTAAAGGTGTATACTATACATCTTTAGGGAAACCACTAAAAAATGTCCAAAAAAGTCAATAAAACAAATTAAATGAAATCATAAAAATTCTTAAATTAACACAAAGGAAGGCAGAAAAGGAGGTAAGGACACAAAGAAAAGATGAATACATGTAAAACAGGTAACAAGACGGTATATTTCAATTTAACTATACCCATAATCTTATTAAATATGAATGACTTTAATACACAAGATAATTGAGGATTGTTAGTTTGAGGAAAAGCAAGACCCAACTCTAGACTGTCTATAAGAAACCTACTTTAAATAGAAAGACATAGTAGATAGGTTAAAAATAAAAGGATGTAAACAGATACACCATACAAACTTTAAACAAAAGACAGCTCAGATAACCATATTACTTTTAGATATAACTTCAAAACAGGGAAGACGATCAGGTAGAGGGAGTAACATCACACAATGAAAAAAGGGGAAATTCTCCAAGACCTACCATCCTAAATGTTAATGCTCCTACCAACAGAACTTCACAATACGTAAAGCAAAAACTGATGGAACTGAAGAGAGAAATAGACAACTTCACAATTATAGTTGAATACTTCAACACTCCTTATCAATAATTAATATAATAAGCAGTAAATGATGGTACAAAAAATCAGTAAAGGTATAGGAGAACTAAACAATGCCATCAAATAGCTAGTCTCAATAGATTTTTATTGAAAACTCCACTCAATAACAGGAAAATACACTTTCTTTTCAAATGCAGAAGAAATATTTTCCAAGGTAGATGATATTCTGGGCCATAAAACAAACCTGAATACACACAAAAGAGTGTAAGTCATATGAAGTATACTCTCAGACTATGATGGAATTAACTCAGAATTCAATAACAGAACTATATCTAGACAGTATTTAAAATTTAGAAATTAACATATTTCTGAATAACTCACATATCAAAGAAGTCTCAAATTTTAAGTTTAAAATATTTTGAACAGGATGAAAATGAAATGCTATGTATCAAAATTTGAAGAGTGTAGTTAAAGTTTATAGAAAGTACATACTATTAAATATTATTATTGGAAACAGGAAAGGTCAATATCAATAACCTGAGACTCAACATTAAGTAACTAGAAAAAGAGAAACTTGAACTCAAAGCAAGCAGAAGGAAGGAAATAAAAGTATTAGAGTACGATTCAATGGAATTGAAAACAGAAAAACAATAATCAATAAATGTAAAAGATTGTTCCTTGAAAAGATCTATGAACTTGATAAATATCAGAAAACACTGATTAAAAAAACATAAGGAATTGCCAATATTGGGAATGAAAAAGGAGGTATCAATACTGAATCAAAATATTAAAAGTGCAATAAGGGAATACTATGAAAAATTTCATGCCCATAAATCCAACAATTTAGGTGAAATAGATCAGTTCCCTGAAAGATACAAACTGCTGAAACTCACTCAAGGAACAGATAACATGAAAAGTCTATATCTAGTCAATATTTTAAAAATTGAATTACAGTTAAAAATCTTCCAAAAAATAAAGCTTCAGACCCATATGGTTTTATTGGTAAATTCTACCATTTAATGATGAAATAATACCAATTCTACACAACCCTTTGGAGAAAATAGAAAAACAATGTAATACTTCTCAGCTCCTTTTATGAGTCCAGCAATACCTTGATACCAAAACCATTAGACAGTGAAAGTGTCTCATCAGAGAGTGAAAGTGAAAAATATTAATTTTGCAATGGAGAAACCTGAAGACACTACCTTAACCAAATGATCTAATATAATGTCACTATTAATACGCCATATTGATATTATGTAGCACCTGTTATGATGCAATTCTTCCCTAATGGACCTAACCTCAGCCTAATCATGAGAATCAGACAAGTTCAAGTTTAAGGTACAGTCTACTAAAATACTTAACAATTACTCTTTAAAATGATAAGATTGTGAAAGACAAAGAAAAGCTAACAAACTCACAAACTGGAGAAGACTAAGGAGACATGACAACTAAATGTGATGTAATACCTTGGTTTGGACACTGGAAGAGAAAAGTATACTGAGCAAAAACTGTAGAAACCTGAATAGAGTCTGTAATTTAGTTAATAGTGTCGAACCAATGTTAATGTCTAAGTTTTGGGAAATGTACCCTGGTTATGTAAGATGTTAATACTAGAGGAAGCAGAGTGATAGATATACAACAACTCTCTTACTATTTTTGCAACTCTTCTTTAAATCTAAAATTATTAAAAATATTGATTTAAATTTATATCATGTCTTTTTATAAGGCCCCTTTAGTCAAAAACATTCCGTTCTGTTCATGTGCTGCCTGGCATGCAAATTTGTCCTATTATTCTGCTATTAGAGTATTAACTATGGTTTAATAACAAAATAATTTTATAAGAGAATATTAAGGATTGAATTTTAAAGAGTAAATTTTACCAAAAAATATTTCATCATTTAAGTATTTTAAAATATAAAATGTCACTTGTGTCAGTATACGTATTTAGAATTCATTCTTTTTTTTTTTTTTTTTTGCAGTACGCAGGCCTCTCACTGCTGTGGCCTCTCCTGTTGCGAAGTACAAGCTCCGACCCACAGCCGCCCTGCGGCATGTGGGGCCTTCCCGGACCGGGGCACGAACCCGTGTCCCCTGCATCGGCAGGCGGACTCCCAACCACTGTGCCACCAGGGAAGCCCTAGAATTCATTCTTAATTAACACTAATAAGAGACCCTTCCTAATTGGCTAGGTTACTTCTTGATTTTCATTATAAATATTTTAACAATTACTTAAAGAAACGTTTGATAAATAAATAAGATAAACTCATGTAAAATATGTCATCAGAAATAATTTAGTGGTAATAACTGTAATGATTATCATAAATTTTTAACTGATTAATTCTATCACAGTGATCAACACCCATTTTTTTTTAATAAATTTATTTAACTTACTTTTGGCTGCGTTGGGTCTTCATTGCTGTGCGTGGGCTTTCTCTAGTTGCAGGGCTCAAACCCAGGTCCCCTGCATTGGCAGGCAGATTCTTAACCACTGCTCCACCAGTGAAGCCCAACACCCATTTTTATTATATCCAAAATGTCAGTTTCATTTAATAGCCCTAGATAAAAATTTCTCTTGAATAAGTAACTCTAAAGCTGGTTATAGTATATGCACAGATTGAGTTATTTCTACATAAGCTAGAAAATTTGGAAATGCCCTTCTAATTCAATAATATATTTTTTAAAAATAGGTGAAAATAATGAGGTATATAAAGGTTAAGTGACTAAATGTCACATTATTATCAAGAAAGTCAGAAGAAAAACCCAGTCCCTGACTCCAGAACAAGTGTTTTTATTCATGCCATACCATGGAATGTCAAAGAAAAATGAATCAGCTGGAATCAAACAAAAGAAAGCAAAACAAGCAAGCAGATAAATCCAGAAGGTAGAATATTGTGGGAAAGCTGGTCTAGTCTCATGAACAGGGAGTTTTATTAGATTGCATGTTATTTGAGGGAATGACAATCAGAAGCAGAGCCTGGTCTGGGACTGTATTTCAGGAAATGTTAATATATTAGATGAAATGACTTACTGAAATGAAAAGAAAGAGGTTAATGATTGAAAAATCAACATCGTATAGCAGATATAGTATCTTTGCAACTTTTCTGTGATCTATAACTATTTTAAAATAAAATGTCTGTTAAAAATCAAATAGTCATATATGTTTGTTGTGTCTCTGTGGGGTTTGCTCATGAATATATACAAAAAATATACACTAAAATATCAGAAGACACAATTTTTGAGTAGTGAGAATATGTTTTGTCATACTTTATTCTTGCTTGTCTAAATGTCATTAATTTATACAATATTTATGACTTCTATAATAACAAAATGTTATTCTTAAAAATAAAAGAAAATTCCTTGCATTACTCTAAAAGAGAACAATGAAAAGCATCAAAAATAACTTGAGTGCTTTGTTTATGGCTGATACAACCAATCAAGAAAGAAAAATACTTCAGATTCTTTACGTATATACGGCTCAAATTTACTAATTATTTACATTTAAAAACAATTTTAGATGACATTTTCAATTTTCACACTAAACTCCTACTTATATGAACCAAATCATAACAAAACACCTTAGCAAAAATCAAGTTATAGATATCAGTAATTCAGTTCAAATGGTCTCAGAATTCAGCTGAATTACTCAGTTATTTTATGTAAACTGATTACTCTGCCCTAAATATATTTGTTCAATAGACATATTTAATAATACCAATCAATTAGTTTTAAAATTATCAGAATAGATTTTAGAAACACTAAGAAAAATATTGGATTTCTTATTCTCCCAAAAGTTAATGTTAGTAATTCAACCAAAGATGAGAAGTATATCCTTTATATATCAGTTATTAATAATTGGGACATATGTGTTTTTAAGCTTTCTCTTAACTTTGTATATTCTGTAGAAGAGTCTCAACTGGTAATACACTATACAGAAGTACTTTGTAATTATACCAAAACTGACATGAAAATAAGGATAGAAAAAGATAATTGCAACCTTTGAAAATTTGTATTTTATTTTTCTGACACAAACTCAGAGTCTCCATGTAGCTCTTAACTATTTTAAAAAGTATGCTGGATTTTGCAATGTATTTCTCTAAATGTGTAGATTAAAAAAAGTTCCAGAACAATTTCAATTTGTAAAAAGAAAATACAGTAAACATCTGTTTTTTTTTTTACCAGCAGTTCAAAACTTCAAAGCCTAGATAATACTTAACATAAAAAACAAGTTAATGATTTTATAACACGATCAACTGATCAGTTCATAGAGTCTTTCTTATATGATCTTATTGACAATGAAAAATGAAAGAACTGTGTGCCTCCTGTACCACTGCCACTTAAAGTATGCTGTGGAAAAAGCTGTCCCACATTCCCACACTTAATAGAATTTATTTTTAAGTCAATTAGAATGGAAAGGAGAAAGAAAAGTAAGAGCCTAGAAGTGAAAGAAGATGATTCCAAATGCAATTACATTTAACAACATTTAATTTGAAGTTGTAAACGAGGCTACTATTTGTAAATTTGATGCATTTATGGGTATCTATATGTAGTTTCCAACAAATCAGCAAAGAGAATACTTGCCAATAGGAAAAAGAGCAAACAATAATTTGAATTAGCTGGAGACTAATTTCAGAAGATAAAAATATTTATTTCATGTTTATATCAGCTCTTAAGTAGGATATGAAGATTATGATTGGCTTGAATAAATATTTCATCAGTAGTCTGTTTCCAGAGCTTTTCAGTTTTGCCATGTAAAGACATTTTGTATCAAAGTTCTTTCTTATTGATGAAAATAATAAATCTAATTCATTCTCATCACTATATTTTGTGTACCACCGTTTTAGATCATGTTGAAATATAATTTATATTTTGTCATTTAGATTACTGATGTCTCCTATTTATGTTGGAGTAAAAACTATTAATTTCTTCATATTAAACTGAGCTTCATATTAAACACCTGTTATTGAGTCCTGAATTTCTATTTCCTGCAATATGGAAAACTAGATGTCTATAGAACCCTGTATCATACAGCCCCAATAAATCTGCAGATTAAAAATATTGTGTGATTGTGTCTGTGTATATATATATATATGTATACATATACATGTGTATATAAATAAATATACCAGTAGAAAATTAAGGGTATTTGTTATAAGCCAAAGGTAATTAAGACAGTACATATACTTAGCAAAAAAAAAAAAAAATTGCCATGGGAACATATGACAGTACTTGATGGTTTGGAGCAAGAGGATGTTGGATCACAAGTTTAAATAATAATGGAAAACAAAGAGAAGTTTTAAAACACCTCTAACCAGAGTTCCAGAGGAGTTAGGAGACAACTGGAGAGAGTCATTATCCAAAACAATATTTGGTGAGAATTTTCCTGAATTAATACAATTCTTGGGCTCAGGAAGCCAATCCAATACTGAGTTGAAGAAAACATGGAGAGATCTATATCTGTACAGATCATTGGCAAACTGAAGGAAAATAATAGAAAAATAATCTGAAATGGAGCCATAGGAAAAAAAATGCAGACTAGAAACTAGAAATGAAGGACAAGAAAAACAAGAGTTGACTTTTTAAACAGCAACAGCAGAAACAAGAAAGCAGTGGATTTTATCTTCAAAGTTTGGTGAAAAACAATTGTTCACCAGAATTCTCTATTTGGTGTTATGAGCTTAATTGTGCCCCCACCCCCCAAAATAGATGTTAAAGTCCTATCACCCATTACCTCAGAATGTGACCTTATTTGCAAATAGGGTCCTTGGCGATATAATTACTAAAGTTAAGATGAGGTCATACTGGTGTTAGGTGGGTCTTTAATCCAATGTGATTGGTGTTTTTCTAAAGAGTGGGGAAGAAACAAGGACATGCAAGAAAGAAGCTCATGGACGATGTTGGTAGAGATTCAAGTCTGGTGGCTGCGAGATAAGGAAGGCCATGGATTGCAGGTAAACCATCAAGAGCTAGAAAGAAGAAAAGATGGATTCCTTCTTACAGATTTTGGAAAGAGCATGACTCTGCTGACACCTTTATTTCAGATTTTTAGACATCCAAATTGTGAAACAATAAATTTCTGTTGTTTCAAGCCACCTAGTTTGTGGTACTTTGTTAAGTAGTCCTGAGGAAATCATATACCCAGAAAACTTACATGTTAGGAATTAATGGACAAACTAACACTGAGAGGTTTTATGACAAAATACACTTAAAAAATCAAGAAAGAAAATGACTTTTGAAAGAAAGTGAGAGAAGTAGCAAGCCATGAGCCAAAAATATGGTAAATTTTATGTCTCTAAACAGACATTGACTATATAAAGCAACATCAATGTTTTCTTCTTCCTACAGATAGAAAGATAAAAATACTGGATCACAATGATATAAAAGCCACTAAGGGTGTGTTTGAATTAAAGACTAGTTCTAAAGTAACTTCATTATTTGAGATGAGGGTAAAAGTATTAACTTTAGAATTTGTTTAGTTGAAGTCACATGTTGAGCTTTTCTGGAAAAAGAAAAATATAATTTCCAAAACAATAGGGTGGAAAAAGGAGAATGAGAAAGTTGTGGGAGGAATATCAACCAATCCAAAAGAGGATAAAAGTAAAATACAATAAACCTAGCAAAATGTAAAACTGTAGAAAGGTCTAAATTAAAGATAAACCTAAATATTTTGTTACCATGTCAACTCTCTTTTTATTTTTTTCTTACAATTTTATATATTTACTTGATTGACATACAGCATTGTATAAGTTTAAGGTGTACAGCACAATGATTTGGTTTATATGTACTGTGAAATGATTACCAGAGTAAGGTTAGTGAACTTCCATCATTTCATATAGATAAAACATAAAAGAAAAAAAAATTTCCTATAATGAGAGCTCTTAAGATTTACTCTCTTAACAACTTTCATATGTAACATAGAGCCGTGTTCATTATATTAATCATGCACATTATATCCTTAGTACTTAATGTACCTTATAACTGGAAGTTGGAACCTTTTGACCAGTTTCATTCAATTCCCCCTTCCCCTAACCCCACCTCTGATAACCACAAATCTGCTATCTTTTCCTAATAGTTTGTTTGCTTGTTTGTTTTGTGAAGTGTAGTTGACCTACAACACTATGTTAGTTACTGGTGTACAATAAAGTGATTCAATATTTCTATACATTACAAAATTATCACCACAATAACCCTAGTTACCATGTCACCATACAACAATATTACATTATTATTGATTATATTTCCCATGCTGTACATAACATTCCTGTGACTCATTTATTTATTTTGTAACTGGGAGTTTGTATGTATGTACCTCTTAATTTTCCTCACCTATTTCACTCATCATTCCCCACTTCCAGCAATCACCTGTTTGTTCTCTGTATCTATGACTCTGTTTCTGTTTTATGTTCATTTGTTTTGTTTTTCAGGTTCCACATATAAGTGGGATCATACAATATGTGCCTTTCTGTGTCTGACTTATTTTACTTAGCATAATACCCTCTAGGTCCATCCATGTTGTCACAATTGGCAAGATTTCATTCCTTTTTATGGCTGAGTAGTATTCCATTGTATATAAATACCACATCTTCCTTATCTATTCATCTATTGATGGTCTCTTAGGTTGCTTCCTATCTTGGCTCTTATGAATAATGATTCCAATTAACACAGGAGTGTATATTTTTTAATTTATATTTTTGTTTTCTTTGGAAAACTACCCAGAAGTAGAATTGCTCTATCATATGGTAGTTCTATTTTTAATTTTTTGAGGAACCTCCATACTGTTTTCCATAGTGGCTGCACCAGCTTACTTTCCCACCAACAGTGTAGGAGGCTTATCTTTTCTCTACATTCTCATAACCACAACAATTTTAAAAGACTAATTTTATCAGATGGAATTTTTTAAAAAATGCTTTATGCAATTTGTATTAAAGTAAAAGCACAAAAAGGCTAAAAGTATAGCAAATAATGTGCCTGTGCAACATTGACAACAAAAAACTGTTATAGCTGTATTAGTATCAGATTAAACTCACCAGGAAGTGAACATGTACATATCTAAAACCAAATTTCAAAAATGGACATAATTACAAGGAAAATGGACAATTTTACTATTATGTTAGAAAATTTAAACACATCTCTCTCACACATATCACTAATATATCCAAAAGATAATAAAACAAGTAAGAATTTTAACATCATTCCACTCTTTACTGGTTGGTCATATATCAAACATTGCATCAAAGACACATTCTCATCAAACCTACAGGAAAAATTTTGAAAATTAAAAAAAAAATTGAAAATTGAAGATGCTTAAAAATAATCAAATATTTAAAGAAAAAATAATAATGTATCATGGGGTCCATTAAATATGTAGAAATAAAATGTATAAAAGCAAGCAAACAACTAAGGAGGGATGCATATATATGCTTAAAATATTCTTCTATGTGAAGTGTCATAATATTGTTCACAGACGGAGTGTGATAGGTTTAAGATGTATTCTGTATCTCTAGAGCAATTACTAGGGAACTAAAAGAAAGAAGTAAAGCTTATAAGCCAACAGTGTAGATAAAATGGAATCATAATGAATACCCAGTTAATCCAAAATAAGGGAAAAATAAGAAAATTAGAATAAGTATAGATTGGTCAACTAGAAAACAAGTAGCAGGATGATACATTTGAACCTAAGCATATCAATAATTGCATTAAATGTAATGATCTAAACACTGCAATTAAAGAGAGAGATTATAACACTGGAAAAAATCAAGAACCAGTTACATGATATTAACAATACATATAATTTAATCATTAAAACACTTATAGGTTAAATGAAAAAAGTTATGCTACTCAACCTCTAACTATATGAAAGGTCAAGTGACCATATTAATATCAGGTAGAGTAGATTTCAGGACAAGAACTGTACCAAAGATAAAAAAAAATTGATCATATCTATAAATATATCTATGTACCTATTAACAGAACTTCAAAATAAATGACACAACAACTGATATAAATGAAAGAATAAATAGAATCAATTATGTTTGGAAATTTCTAAACTCCTGCCTCAGAAATTAGTAGTTTAAGTAGAAAAAAAAATAGTAAGAATAAAGAAGACATGAATAATATTAAAAACCAACTTGACTTAATTGACATTTATAGAACACCACCAATCCTACCATCATCACCAGAATGCATATTCTTTTTGGGTGCACTTGGAATATTCACCAAGATAGCCTATATTGTAGGCCATAAAACAATTTATTTAATAGGATTTGTGTTATACAGATTAAGAGTATAGAGAGACTACAAGCATACTTTGTTTATGCATTTTGCTTTATTCTGCTTCACAAATATTGTGTTTTTTGCAAATTGAAGATTTGTGGCAACCCTGTGTCAAGCAAGACTATTAGCTCCATTTTTCCAACAGCATTTACCCACTTCCTGTCTCTGTGTCACATTTTGATAATTCTAACAATATTTCAAACTTTTTCATTATTATTATATTTGTTATGGCAATCTGTGATCAGTGATCTTTGATGTTACTATTATAATTGTTTTGGGGCACCAGGAACCATGCCCATATAAGATGGCAAACTTAATTGATAAACGTTGTGTGTGTTTTGACTGCTCCATCCACTGGCCATTCCCCCATGTCGCTCCCTCTCCTTGGCCCTCCCTCTTCTCTGAAACACAACAATATTGTAATTAGGCGAATTCATAACCCACACAATGGCCTCTAAGTGTTCAAGTAATAGGAAGTGTCACATGTATCTCACTTTAAATCAAAGGCTAGAAATGATTAAGCTTAATGAGAAAGGTTTGTCAAAAGCTGAGGCAGGCTGAAAGCTAAGCCTCTTGCACCAAACAGTTAGCCAAGTTGTGAATGTGATGAGAAAGCTCTTGAAGGAAGTTGAAAGTGCTACTCTAGTAAACACAGCAATGATAAGAAAGCTAAATAGGGCTTCCCTGGTGGCGCAGTGGTTGAGAGTCCGCCTGATGATGCAGGGGACGCAGATTCGTGCCCCAGTCCGGGAAGATCCCACATACCATGGAGCAGCTGGGCCTGTGAGCCATGGCCGCTGAGCCTGTGCGTCCGGAGCCTGTGCTCCACAACGGGAGAGGCCACAACGGTGAGAGGCCCACATACCGCAAAAAAAAAAAAAAAAAAAAAGAAAGCTAAATAATGTTATTGCTAACGTGGAGAAAGTTTTAGTGGTCTGGATAGAAAATCCAACCAACCACAACATTTCCTTAAGCCAAAGCCTAATCCAGAGCAAGGACCTAAGTCTTTTCACTTCTATGAAGGCTGAGAATGATAAGGAAGCTGCAGAAGAAAAGTTTGAAGCTAGAAGAGGTTGGTTCATGAGGTTTGAGAAAAGAAGCCATCTTCATAACATAAAAGTACAAAGTGAGGCACCAAGTGCTGATGTAGAAGCTGCAGCAAGCCGTCCAAAAGATCTAGCTAAGATAATTAAGAAAGCTGGCTATGCTAAACAATAGACTGTTCATTAGACAAACAGCCTTCTATTGGAAGAAGACTTTCATAGCCAGAGAGGAGAAGTCAATGCCTGGCTTCAAAGCTTTAAAAGATCGGCTGACTGTTGTGTAAGGAGCTAATGCAGCTGGTGACTTTAAGATGAAGTCAGTGCTCAATTACCATTCTGAAAATCCTAGGGCCCTTAGGAATTATGTTAATTCTACACTGCCTGTGCTCTATAAATGCAATAACAAAGCCTGTATGACAGCACATCTGTTGATAACATGGTTTACTGAATATTTTAAGCCCACTGTTGAGGGTTACTGTTCAGAAAAAAGATTTCTTTTGAAATACTATTGCTTATTGACAATGCACCTGTCACCCAAGAGCACTGATGGAGATGTACAACAAGACTTGTGCTGTTTTCATGCCTACAAACACCACTTTCAATCTGAAGGCTATAGGTTAAGGAGTAATTTTGACTTTCAAGTCTTTTTATTTAATATATTTCAGGGCTTCCCTGGTGGCGCAGTGGTTGAGAGTCCGCCTGCCGATGCAGGGGACACGGGTTCGTGCCCAGGTCCGGGAAGATCCCATATGCCGCGGAGCGGCTAGGCCCATGAGCCATGGCCGCTGAGCCTGCGCGTCTGGAGCCTGTGCTCCGCAACGGGAGAGGCCACAACAGCGAGAGGCCCACATACCGCAAAAAAAAAAAAAAAAGAAATGTATTTCCTAAAGCTACAGCTGCCTTAGGTAGTGATTCCTCTGATGGATCTGGACAAAGTAAATTGAAAACCTTCTGGAAATGATTCACTCTTCTAGATGCCAGTAAGAATATTTGAGATTCATGGGAAGAGGTCAAAATATCAACATTAACAGGAGTGTGGAAGCAGTTGATCCTAACCCTCAAGGGTGACTTCGAGGGGTTCAAGACTTCAGTGAAGGAAGTACCTGAAGGTGAGATGGAAATAGGAAGAGACGTAGGATTAGAAGTGGAGCCTGAAGATGAAACTGAAATGCTGCAATCTCAGATAAAATTTGTGCAGATGAGGATTTCTTTCTTATGGATGAGCAAAGAAAATGATTTATTGAGATGGAAACTACTGCTGGTGAAGATACTATGAAGATGTTGAAATGATAACAAAGGATGTATAATATTAGCAGGGGCAGGGTTTGAGTGAACTGACTTCAATTTTGAAAGCAGGCTACTGTGGTTAAAATTCTATCAGGCAGCATTGCATGCTACAGAGAAAGTATTCATGAAATGGGGAGTCAATAGAGGCAGCAAACTTCATTGTTTCTTATTTTAAGAAACTGCTGCAGCCACTCCAACTTCTGTAATCACCACCCTGATCGGTCAACAGTCATCAACATCAAGCCAAGACCCTTCAGGAGCAAAAAAGATTATGACTTGCTGAAGGCTCAGATGACTGTTCACATTTTTTAACACTAAAGTATTTTTAATTACGGTATGTACATTTTTAGACATAATTTTATTGCACACTTAATAGACTATAGTGTAAATATAACTTTCATATGCACTGGGAAACCAAAAAAAAATGTGTGACTTATTTTTGATATTTACTTTATTGCTGTGATCTGGAACTGAACCCACGATATCACCAAGGAATGACTGTGTATAATTTCTTTCGAGACTGAAATAAGGCAAGAATGCTTCCTCTTAGTACTTGTATAGATTATCATACTGGAAGCCTTAGCCTGTGCATTAAGACAAGAAAAATAAATAAAAGACTTAAATATTGGAACAGAAGAAATAATATTGTATTTATTTGGAGAACACATATTCTTATGCATACAAAATTCTAGAAATCTACAGAAATACCAGTAGAACTAATAACTTACTGAGTTCTTGGGATGTAACGTCAATATGCAAAAAAATCAATTGTGTTTCTATAATCCTCAATGAATAGTTGGAAAAATAAATTTTAAAAATAGTAATTAATGTGCCATAAATATGGAAACATTAGTGATAAATTTTTTAAAAATGTGAAAAACCTATACCCCAAACTTATTAAATAAATAAGTGTTCCATGCATTGAAAGAATAAATTTTGTTAAGATGTTAACTCACCCAATTTACTCTATTAATTCAATGCAACACAAAGAAAAATCCCAACAATCATTGTGTGTGTGTGTGTGTGTGTGTGTGTGTGTGTGTGTGTGTGTGTGTAAATTAAAAAGCTGGTTCTGAAAGCAAAGAATATATCAATAGGTTATTCAAAACAATTTAGAAAAGAAAAACAATTCTGGGAGACATATACAACCTACTTTAATAGCATCCTATAAAGCTAATATAGTCAAGATTTTATGACGTTGGTAATAGACATTGATCAATCTAATAGAATATCTGTAGGTCATTTAATTTCTGACAATGGTGCCAAAGCAATTCAATGGAGAAAACATAGCCTTTTCAAAAAATGGTGCTGGAAAATTGTATATCTAAGTGAAAAAAAAATAAACGTCAACTTTTCTCTTCATCCATATACAAAAATTAACCCCAACTGGATCAAAGAACTAAATATAAAAGCTAAAATAATAAAACTCTGGTAGAAAAGAGGAGAGAAAAGAAGCTTCAAAACCTTAGGGTAAGCAAATATTTACTCAAAAGAAAAAATCATTAATCATTAGAGAAAATGATAAATTGAACTTAGCAAAATTAAAATATTCTGCTCTTCAAAAAACACTGTTGGGCTTCCCTGGTGGCACAGTGGTTGAGAGTCCGCCTGCTGATGCAGGGGACACGGGTTAGTGTCCCGGTCTGGGAAGATCCCACATGCTGTGGAACAGCTGGGCCCATGAGCCACGGCCGCTGAGCCCGCACGTCTGGAGCCTGTGCTCCATAACGGGAGAGGCCACAACCGTGAGAGGTCCGCGTACCGCAAAAAAAAAACAAAAACAAAAACAAAACATTGTTAAGAAAATGAAAAGGAAAGCCAGTGCCTGGGAAAAAATATTCACAATACGTATATCTAACAAAATGTTGTATGCAGAATATATTAAAAAAAAGACAAAGGACCCTATTAAGGACAAATTATGAGAAATAACAATTCAAAAAGGAAGCAATACAAATGGCCAGTAAGCACATAGAAATATGCTCAACATCATCAGTCATCAAATTAAAACCAAATGAGAAAACACTGCATCCTTAAAAGAATGCCAAAGACAAACAAGCAAATAAAACAGAACAAAAAATGAAATCCTGACAATCAAGTAATAGTGAAGATGTGGAGCAACTGGAAATCTCATGCATTTCTGATTGAAAAATGTATGTACCAAAAGCTCATTCATTTTGGAGAGCTGTTTGCTCATTTCTTATACAATTAAATCTATAGGGGAGGAGCTTCAAGATGGTGGAAGAGTAAGACGTGGAGATCACCTTCCTCCCCACAGATACATCAGAAATACATCTACATGTGGAACAACTCCTACAGAACACCTACTGAACGCTGGCAGAAGACCTCAGACCTCCCAAAAGGCAAGAAACTCCCCACGTACCTGGGTAGGGTAAAAGAAATGAGAAAAAGCAGAGACAAAAGAATAGGGATGGGACCTGCACCAGTGGGAGGGAGCTGTGAAGGAGGAAAGGTTTCCCACACACTAGGAAGCCCCTTTGCGGGCGGAGACTGCAGGTGGCAGAGGGGGAAAGCTTCAGAGCCATGGAGGAGAGCACAGCAACCGGGGTGCGGGGGGCAAAGCGGAGAGATTCCCGCACAGAGGATCGGTGCGGACCAGCACTCACCAGCCCGAGAAGCTTGTCTGCTCACCCACTGGGGTGGGTGGGGGCTGGGAGCTGAGGCTCGGGCTTCCGAGGTCTGATCCCAAGGAGAGGACTGGGGTTGGCTGCGTGAACACAGCCTGAAGGGACTAGTGCACCACAGCTAGCCGGGAGGGAGTCCTGGAAAAAGTGTGGAGCTGCCGAAGAGGCAAGAGACTTTGTCCTGCCTCTTTGTGTCCTGGAGCGCGAGGAGAGGGGATTCAGAGCACAGTATAAATGAGCTCCAGAGACGGGCGTGAGCCGCGGCTATCAGCACGGACCCCAGAGACAGGCATGAGATGCTAAAGCTGCTGCGGCAGCCACCAAGAAGCCTGTGTGCGAGCACAGGTCACTATCCACACCTCCCCTCCCGGGAGCCTGTGCAGCCCGCCACTGCCAGGGTCCCGGGATCCAGGGACAACTTCCCCAGGAGAACACACGGTGCGCCTCAGGCTGTTGCAACATCATGCCAGTCTAAGCCGCTGCAGCCTCGCCCCGCATTCCGTGCCCCCCCGCCCCGCGCACCCTGAGTGAGCCAGAGCTCCCTAATGAGCTGCTCCTTTAACCCCGTCCTGTGTGAGTGAAGAACAGATGCCCTTAGGCTACCTACTTGCAGAGGCAGGGCCAAATCCAAAGCTGAACCCCAGGAGCTGTGTGAACAAAGAAGAGAGAGAGAAATTTCTCCCAGCAGCCTCAGGAGCAGTGGATTAAATCTCCACAATCAACTTGATGTACCCTGCATTTGTGGAATACCTGAATATACAATGAATCATCCCAAATTCAGGAGGTGGACTTAAGGAGCAACGATAAATATATATATTTCCCTTCTTCTCTTTTTGTGAGCGTGTATGTGTATGCTTCTGTGTGTGATTTGTCTGTATAGCTTTGCTTTTACCATTTGTCCTCGGGTTCTGTCTGTCCTTTTTTTTTTTTTTTTTTGTATAGTTTAGCACTTATTATCATTGGTGGATTTGTTTTTTGGTTTGGTTGCTCTCTTTCTTTCTTTCTATTTTTTCTTTATTACTTTAAAAAGTTTTTTAATATTTTTTATTTTAATAACTATTTTATCTTATTTTATTTCATTTTATTTATTTTATCTTCTTTCTTTCTTTCTTTCTCCATTTTATTCTGAACCATGTGGATGACAGGCTCTTGGTGCTCCAGCCAGGTGTCACGGCTGTGCCTCTGAGGTGGGAGAGCCAAGTTCAGGACATTGGTCCACCAGAGACCTCCCAGCTCCACGTAATATCAAACGGCGAAAATCTCCCAGAGATCTCCATCTCAATGCCAAGACCCAGCTCCACTCAACGACCAGCAAGCTACAGTGTTGGACACCCTATGCCAAACAACCAGCAAGACAGGAACACAGCCCCACCCATTAGCAGAGAGGCTGCCTAAAATCAAAATAAGGTCACAGACACCCCAAAACACACCACCAGATGTGGACCTGCCCACCAGAAACACAAGATCCAGCCTCATCCACCTGAACAAAGGCACTAGTCCCCTCCACCAGGAAGCCTACACAGCCCACTGAACCAACCTTAGCCACTGGCGGCACACACCAAAAACAATGGGAACTACGAGGGCTTCCCTGGTGGTGCAGTGCTTGAGAGTCCACCTGCCGATGCAGGGGACGCAGGTTTCTGCTCCGGTCCAGGAAGATCCCACATGCCGCAGAGCGGCTAGGCCCGTGAGCCATGGCCGCTGAGCCTGCGCGTCCAGAGTCTGTGCTCCACAATGGGAGAGGCCACAACAGTGAGAGGCCCGCGTACCGCAAAACAAAAACAAAAACAAAAACAATGGGAACTACGAACCTGCAGCTGGCGAAAAGGAGACCCCAAACACAGTAAGTTAAGCAAAATGCGAAGACAGAGAAACACACAGCAGATGAAAGAGCAAGGTAAAAACCCATCACACCTAACAAATAATGAGGAAATAGGCAGTCTACCTGAAAAAGAATTCAGAATAATGATAGTAAAGATCCAAAATCTTGGAAATGGAATGGAGAAAATACAAGAAACGTTTAACAAGGACCTAGAAAAACTAAAGAGCAAACAAACAGTGATGAAAAACACAATAAATGAAATTAAAAATTCTCTAGAACGGATCAATAGCAGAATAACTGAGGCAGAAGAACAGATAAGTGACCTGGAAGATAAAATAGTGGAAAGAACTACTGCACAGCAGAATAAAGAAAAAAGAATGAAAAGAATTGCGGACAGACTCAGAGACCTCTGGAACAACATTAAATGCACCAACATTCGAATTATAGGAGTCCCAGAAGAAGAGGAGAAAAAAAAGGGACTGAGGAAATATTTGAAGAGATTATAGTTGAAAAATTCCCTAATATGGGAAAGGAAATAGTTAATCAAGTCCAAGAAGCACAGAGAGTCCCATACAGGATAAATCCAAGGAGAAACACACCAAGACACATATTAATCAAACTATCAAAAATTAAATACAGGGCTTCCCCAGTGGCGCAGTGGTTGAGAGTCCGCTTGCCGATGCAGGGGACACGGGTTCGTTCCCCGGTCCGGGAAGATCTCACATGCCACGAAGAGGCTAGGCCCATGAGCCATGGCTGCTGAGCCTGCATGTCCGGAGCCTGTGCTCCGCAACGGGAGAGGCCACAACAGTGAGAGGCCCATGTACTGCAAAAATAAATAAATAAATAAATAAAATTAAATACAAAGAAAAAGTACTAAAAGCAGCAAGGGAAAAACAACAAATAACATAAAAGGGAACTCCCATAAGGTTAACAACTGATCTTTCAGCAGAAACTCTGCAAGTCAGAAGGGAGTGGCAGGACATCTTGAAAGTGATGAAAGGGAAAAACCTACAACCAAGATTACTCTACTCAGCAAGGATCT
Organism: Orcinus orca; assembly: GCF_937001465.1. NCBI lineage: Eukaryota > Metazoa > Chordata > Mammalia > Artiodactyla > Delphinidae > Orcinus > Orcinus orca. Next base: position 36,409,895 of record NC_064565.1, on the reverse strand, counting down.
CATTCAGATTTAACGGAGAAATTAAAACCTTTACAGACAAGCAAAAGCTGAGAGAATTCAGCACCACCAAACCAGCTTTACAACAAATGCTAAAGGAACTTCTCTAGGCCGGAGAGACAAGAGAAGGAAAAGACCTACAATATCCAACACAAAACCATTAAGAAACTGCCAATCGGAACATACATATAATTACCTTAAAAGTAAATGGATTAAATGCTTCCACCAAAAGACATAGACTGGCTGAATGGATACAAAAACAAGACCCATATATATGCTGTCTACAAGAGACCCACTTCAGACCTAGGGACACATACAGACTGAAAGTGAGGGGATGGAAAAAGATATTCCATACAAATGGAAATCAAAAGAAAGCTGGAGTAGCAATTCTCATATCAGACAAAATAGACTTTAAAACAAAGACTATTACAAGAGACAAAGAAGGACACTACATAATGATAAAGGGATCAATCCAATAAGAAGATATAACAATTGTAAATATTTGTGCACCCAAGATAGGAGCACCTCAATACATAAGGCAAATACTAACAGCCATAAAAGGGGAAATCGACAGTAACACAATCATAGTAGGGTACTTTAACATGCCACTTTGACCAATGGACAGATCATCCAAAATGAAAATAAATAAGGAAATACAAGCTTTAAATGATACATTAAACAAGATGGACTTAACTGATATTTATAGGACATTCCATCCAAAAACAACAGAACACACTTTCTTCTCAAGTGCTCATGGAACATTTTCCAGGATAGAGCATATCTTGGGTCACAAATCAAGCCTTGGTAAATTGAAGAAAATTGAAATTGTATCAAGTATCTTTTCTGACCACAACGTTATGAGATTATATATCAATTACAGGAAAAAAATCTAAAAAATACAAACACATGGAGGCTAAACAATACATTACCTAATAACCAAGAGATCACTAAAGAAATCAAAGAGGAAATCAAAAAATACCTAAAAACAAATGACAAAACACGACGACCCAAAACCTATGAGATGCAGCAAAAGCAGTTCTAAGAGGGAAGTTTATAGCAATACAATCCTACCTTAAGAAACAAGAAACATCTCAAAGAAGCAACCTAACCTTACACCTAAAGCAATTAGACAAAGAAGAACAGAAAACCCCCAAAGTTAGCAGAAGGAAAGAAATCAGAAAGATCAGATCAGAAATAAGTGAAAAAGAAGTGAAGGAAACAATAGCAAAGATCAATAAAACTAAAAGCTGGTTCTTTGAGAAGATAAACAAAATTGATAAACCGTTAGCCAGACTCATCAAGAAAAAAAGGGATAAGAATCAAATCAACAGAATTAGAAATAAAAAAGGAGAAGTAACAACTGACAGTGCAGAAATACAAAGGATCATGAGAGATTACTACAAGCAACTATATGTCAATAAAATGGACAACCTGGAAGAAATGGACAAATTCTTAGAAATGCACAACCTGCCAAGACTGAATCTGGAGGAAACAGAAAACATGAACAGACCAATCACAAGCACTGAAATTGAAACTGTGATTAAAAATCTTCCAACAAACAAAAGCCCAGGACCAGATGGCTTCACAGGCAAATTCTATCAAACATTTAGAGAAGAGCTAACACCTATCCTTCTCAAACTCTTCCAAAATATAGCAGAGGGAGGAAGACTCCCAAATTCATTCTATGAGGCCACCATCACCCTGATACCAAAACCAGACAAAGATGTCACAAAGAAAGAAAACTTCTGGCCAATATCACTGATGAACATAGATGCAAAAATACTCAAGAAAATACTAGCAAACAGAATCCAACAGCACATTAAAAGGATCATACACCATGGTCAAGTGGGGTTTATCCCAGGAATGCAAAGATTCTTCAATATACGCAAACCAATCAATGTGATACACCATATTAATAAACTGAAGGAGAAAAACCATATGATCATCTCAATAGATGCAGAGAAAGCTTTCAACAAAATTCACACCCAATTATTATAAAAACCCTCCAGAAAGTAGGCATAGAGGGAACTTACCTCAACATGATAAAGGCCATATACGACAAATCACAGCCAACATCATTCTCAATGGTGAAAAACTGAAAGCATTTCCTCTACGATCAGAAACAAGACAAGGTTGCCCCCTCTCACCACTATTATTCAATATAGTTTTGGAAGTCTTAGCCACAGCAATCAGAGAAGAAAAAGAAATAAAAGGAATCCAAATTGGAAACGTAGAAGTAAAGCTGTCACTGCTTGCAGATGACATGATACTATACATAGAGAATCCTAAATATGCTACTAGAAAACTACTAGAGCTAATCAATGAATCTGGTAAAGTAGCAGGATACAAAATTAATGCATAGAAATCCCTTGCATTCCTGTACACTAATGATGAAAAATCTGAAAGTGAAATTAAGAGAACACTCCCTTTTACCATTGCAACAAAAAGAATAAAATACCTAGGAATAAACCTGCCTAAGGAGACAAAAGACCTGTATGCAGAAAATTATAAGACCCTGATGAAAGAAATTAAAGATGATACAAATAGATGAAGAGATATATCATGTTCTTGGATTGGAAGAATCAACAGTGTGAAAATGAAAATGACCATACTACCCAAAGCAATCTATAGATTCAATGCAATCCCTATCAAATTACCAATGGCATTTTTCACAGAACTAGAACAAAAAATTTCACAATTTACATGGAAACACAAAAGACCCTGAATAGTCAAAGCAATCTTGAGAAAGAAAAACGGAGCTGAAGGAATTAGGCTCCCTGACTTCAGACTGTACTACAAAGCTACAGTAATCAAGAAAGCATGGTACTGGCACAAAAACAGAAATATAGTTCAATGGAACAGGATAGAAAGCCCAGAGATAAACCCACACACATATGGTCACCTTATCTTTGATAAAGGAGGCAAGAATATACAATGGAGAAAAGGCAGCCTCTTCAATAAGTGGTGCTGGGAGAACTGGACAGCTACATGCAAAACAATGAAATTAGAACACTCCCTAACACCATACACATATAAAAAACCTAAAAATGGATTAAAGATGGTAATGTAAGGCCAGACACTATCAAACTCTTAGAGGAAAACATAGGCAGAACACTCTATGACATAAATCACAGCAAGATCCTTTTTGACCCACCTCCTATAGAAATGGAAATAAAAACAAAAATAAACAAATGGGACCTAGTGAAACTTAAAAGCTTTTGCACAGCAAAGGAAACCATAAACAAGATGAAAAGACAACCCTGAGGATGGGAGAAAATATTTGCAAATGAAGCAACTGACAAAGGATTAATCTCCAAAATTTACACACAGCTCATGCAGCTCAATATCAAGAAAACAAACAGCCTAATACAAAAATGGGAAGAAGACCTAAATAGACATTTCTCCAAAGAAGTTATACAGATTGCCAACAAACACATGAAAGAGTGCTCAACATCATTAATCATTAGAGAAATGCAAATCAAAACTACAATGAGGTATCATCTCACACTGGTCAGAATGGCCATCATCAAAGGCCACCCCTAGAGGGGTGGGATAGGGAGGGTGGGAGGGAGGGAGACACAAGAGGGAAGAGATATGGGGTTTTATGTATAACTGATTCACTCTGTTATAAAGCAGAAACTAACACACCATTGTAAAGCAATTATACTCCAAAAAAGATGTAAAAAAAAAAAAAAAAAAGAGAGAGAAGAAAAACCCTGTACTTTTCATATGACTTAGCAATTCCACTTCTGGGTATTTACCTAGCACAAATGAAAACATATGTCCACGCACACCGTAAAAACCTTGTAAGGAAATAAAGAAGCTTTATTCATAACAGTTGAAAACTGGGTACAATCCAAATGTCTATCAGCAGATGAGTGGATAAACAAATTGTGGTAAACTTATACAATGGAATACAATGGAATTTATTGAAAGGAAAAGGAAAAGAAAGGGAGAACCACTGATACATGATACAACATGGATGAATCTCAAAACCACTATACTTAGTTAAATTAGCCAGACACTAAAAAGTATAAATTGTATGATGCTACCAGTGCAGAATTATAGATGAAGCAATGTACACGGCTACAGAAAGAGCAGATCAGTGGTTTCTTGGGGTTGATTGGCAGAAGGAGGTTGACTAGTTTGGGACACAAAGAAACTTTCTGAGTTGATGAAAAGCTTCTATATTAATTGTGTGGTGGTTATCTATGTGCCTCACTATTGTGACCTCTCCCGTTGCAGAGCACAGGCTCCGGACGCGCAGGCTCAGCAGCCATGGCTCATGGGCCCAGCCACTCCGCAGCATGTGGGATATTCCTGGACCGGGGCATGAACCCGTGTCCCCTGCATCGGCAGGCGGACTCTCAACCACTGCGCCACCAGGGAAGCCCTATGCACATCTTTTTAATATGCTTAAAATGGGTGCATTTTATTGAATGTATATTATGCTTCAACATAGCTGATTTTAAAAATTAAACATACTTACACAAAGACACTCGTTACAAATCACTAAGACTGGTATCATTCTGTTTGTCCTAAACAGTTTAACAATTGCCCTGAGCCTTAGTTTTCTAAGTTCTTGCCCATTTCTTTAAGATAAAATGCAACAATATACAGCACATTTAACAGGAACACAATATAGGTTGATTCACTTTTTTCATTTACTCTTCCACTAGCTTATAGAAATATTCTAATCATAGAAATTGTGGTTTCTGTCCTTTTGTGACGATTTTCTAATAAATTTTATAAGTCATTTATCACAACTCTTCCCCTAGGCCATTAGATCACAGTCTGTTATCACCATTAAAAATAGAGTAATTTTTTTTTAATTCAGGGAGTATATATATATATATATAATCTGTAGATTCTGTTAGCTAAATAATATTTTATAGAAGTAGCAAGTATTTGTTGAATTGATTTAAATTTTGATAGTTATATTCTATGAAGTCTGAGTCTAGTCATTTACTGATTTAAACATTTTCCATTCAAAATATGCTACACAGTGAAAAATTTCTTATCGTAATATAAAGATGAAAAAAAATGATTACGCCATTATGTAGCTAACATTTCCAAAAAAAACCTACTGAAGACATGATTAAGAGAATTGAACAGGAGAATTTTCATGAATAGGATGATCATTTGAATGTTTCCTGGATGGCAGTTAATTTATCATCTAGTTACTCTGAATTTTTCTATGCTTTTGATTTAGTAAAAGCAGTCATCAATTTATTGGAGGGAAAATCAGCTTAATTTCTTTTTGTCTGTTTCATAAAGAACAAGCAACAAGTGTAGATTGGTCCCCTGTAAGTCTAGTATTTACATGTATAGCTATAGTTTTTTTTTTTCCAAAACATACAGAAAAACTTAAAGTAAAATCTTGTATAACTTGAATATATTACTAATTTTCTAAATTCTTACAGATCCAAGTAAGTCCTCCTTTGTTCTACTCAGAGCCGACACTATTTCTAAAACTAACAATGTCAGAACTCGTGGCCTCAGTATGAAATCTCTTCTCTGTAACTCATTCAAATTTGTCAAATATAGTTAAGCAGAGTCTTCTCAAATTACCTGGAGAAAATCTGTTCACCAAAAAGTAGGCTTCTGCTTATACTAGACACTAATCATCCCAACTACTATTCATTAAGAAAATACATAAACAACAACAATAAAAGGATCCATGACTGTAAAAGACATTCCTTTTACAAATATTTAGATTTCTAGTTTTTACCTTTGTAAATTTCAACCTTTTAAAAAGTGATTTGCTTTACCACATTTCAAAAATAAATCAACGTTTCTGTAATGTAAATGTTAAAACCTGTGATTTCTCAGATGAGTCCATGTTTACCAGCAGGACTCACCCAGGAAGGCCAGCTGAACATACAGTGTACTTTCCCCTCACTGTGGTCAGTGAATCAGCAAGTGTTATAGGAGTTCAGGGTGAAATGCCAGGTGCTATTTCAACAGTCCTTCTTTCACAACATTTAGGGTGGGATCACTCTGTTAGGCTCTGATAAGGTTACTGGAACTCAGTTCCTAGGGTGGTCAAGTTAACATCCTCTACTCTCATGCTCTCTGAATGCAGAAGGTAGTCACAGAAACCTGCTTCCCTTTTTTGGGCAAAAGGCTACTCAACCACAAGCTGCTTATTAAATTCTGTCTGGAAAATATTATTCACTGAAATTATGTCTCAATAGCATAAAGTTTAACTTTGTAATTAACCAAACCATCCGTCATTGCAAGGCTCTCTTAAGGCCATGCAAGCGGAAGAACTTTTACTTGCAGAACCTTACACAGTGAGTGGTGCTTTTTGTAATGAGTGACGGTGAGAAGGAAATGGCATGAATTTTAAATGATGGCCACAAATAGATACTCAACTTTCTTCTCCCTTTGATAACTTACCTAACTCAGAATAAACTAATTTCCTAAAGAAAATAAATACCCTCTATCTTTCAGTAAATTATTGCCCTTTCCATAAATTGTTTAGCTCTCTACTTTATAAAATAAAATTTATCTGGATGCTGTTGTAGCAAAAGATTGTCCACATGTATTTTCACTGTGTGTAAGAAAAATAGCAACATTTCCTTGAAAACTTAGGGATAATTACTAAGCAAACAATAATTAGTATTAATCAGTTATGTAATTTATTCTTCCTTTTAGATTCCAGGGTTTTCTGTCTTGATGCATTGAGCATCCATAGACATTTAGAACAAATGTGTAAATGCAGACACATCAAGGAATCAGATAGCTTGAAGGGATAAAACACTGAAAAGACCTGAATCAGGTCTGCACTAGGTTTGGATCTTTAATGACTATTTAGTCACATATCTGGATGTGGCACCAACCAAACTCTGAACCAAAAGCTCAAATTGGATCTTAAGGAAATTTTTAACGTTAGTGGTTTTATTTTTAGATGTATATTGAAAAAAAAAAACAGAAAGAAATTAGAATTAAAAAAAATTATATTGTACATCTATATCTTTACAATTGTAATATATCTACCCCAAATTGTGAAGTCACATAGAGGAAAATTAATTCAGTTTACACAACTCTTTCCACATCTTAGCAGTTTATATCATTAAATTTTGATACTATTGATACATTGTCCATAAGAAAGAAGGAAGGAAGGGTGAAGGGAGGGAAGGAAGGAGGGAGGAAAAGAGAAAATAAATTGTTCTATTGAATAGATGCCAGAAAGGTAATGGTAATCTACACATACTGACTGTTAGGGTTTTCTACAATACCTTGGTCCAACTGGTATTTAAAGTTTTAATTAATACCCAAATAGATGCTTTCATTGACAAGTAGGAGATTTGGTCCTAGATTACCTATAACATCTTAAACTTAATATTATAATGCTACTTCTGGAGATCTTTTATTACAGTGATGAGGATGGACAGATCATGTAGTCACAGACCCTGAAAAAAACTGGTTTGTATGGGTTAACTATTTTCCAATGAGATCAGTCTAGCACTGCCACCTGCATTCCAAATGACTGGTCCCGAGAGAGTGATGATGTCATTATGCCAACACCATCACATCTCAGTGTTGTTATACTGAGTCAGCCAAATGTGGTCCCATATTGGTCTGGTTTCTGTTCTGGCTGAAATCCACAGTCTGGAAATGGTATTCTTTTTGAAACGATTAATGCCTTCAGTTATAATTATTTTAGTTATCAATTAGTCTCTGACAATGTTACCTAGATATTCACTGAAAATTATATGACTTGATCTCAAACAGAACACTTTAGGTTTTATCTTCTTAAATAAGTATCATAGCTAAAATTCCACTTATGACTTTTTCAGTATGTAATCTGTAAGTAAACTTTATTTGTACAGTTAATCTGTTGCTAGAAAATAATTGCCAGTAAAGTCAGAGAGAGAAAAGAAACACAATAATTGGTCCAAAATTTCGAACTATTTTAACCACTGAAAGAAAAGAAAAACCCAACTAGTTAATTCCAGATTGTGAAGATTTGTACCACGAGGATTTTACAAACCTCACTGAAGATAAATGGAGGAAAGAGCCCACCAAGATTAAAATAATAATCGGACTTCTAAATTTTTAATTATACACCCATATTTATTTTTATTAGAACATAGCTATTGAAGAAAATACTAAATGCATTTTTCATGCATGTTTTTAGTCTTGAAAATTTTTTAGTGGAAATCTATTTGCCTTTTTGAAGTATATCTGTAATGGTACACCTTAAGTTCATAACTTAATTTTAAGTAGCAAATAAAGATCTTTTGAATTTGAGCTAAGCTGTCAAACTCTTTACCTTTAAAGATCACTAGATGATTTTCTTAAAAAAAAATAAAGCAACAAAAAGACAGGAGATAATCAATCCCACTCAGTACTAAAACTTATACACACATAGCCCACATTAAAATTAAAAGAAGTTATTTAATATCTTAAAGGTACATAAATTTAAGACTTTCATTAGTAATAATTACAATAAAAAGTAGCAACCAATAATAATGAGGAAAATTTCTGCCTATTATTGGTTATCTAGGAGAACTATTTTAAAGAAAAGATCTTTCCCAACTCCCCTCTGCCCCTATTAGAACTAATCCTCAGTAAAAAAAAATAAGATGAACAAGGTAGTAATCCATTATGAACTTAGATCAATTATTATCCTGACAGAGGACCTGTTATAAGAAAGAAAAATGTCCACATCTTTTAAATGCTTCTAATTCTATTACTATTCAACATTGCAAAATTGTCCACATTAAGCAATTATTCCCTTATTTTCTAAACTATATTTTAAAATCCTGTAAATAAAGTCACAAGTCTGATAAGGGTAAAGAAACTATCCATTTGCACTGGAGTAAATACATCTATGGAAGAAAGCAAAGACAATGAATTATACAGGGAAAATAAAATTATTGTTCAAATATATCTCTTTTTATTATTGAGCTATTTATGCCATAATTATCAGCAGCTCTTATATTTGTAAAATTAGTAAAGATTGGGGTGGTTATATGCTATTGAGCCATCTAGTTTGGGAATTTACTAGTAACAAGTCACTGGAGTTCAACCCCTTTGCTCTACCTCCACACATATTTTCAAGTAGTTATAATCAGAGCAAAAAATACATTTTATAGAGTTTTGCGCTCCTTCAAGATTCAAATATCACTAATAACCCAGGTCCAAAATAACATATTATCTTTCTTAATGTTTTTCAATTCATCTGATTTCTAGAATTACAATATTCTATCAAAAAATGGATAGAAGATAAGTCAAAATATGTTTACCAGCATTTTCAGGTTATTCAAACCAATTATGAATGCTTCCCTTCAAAAACCACCAATGGGTTTATTTTTGAATACACTGAGAATAAAGGTATTATCATATTGGGTTTCTAGGACACTGGCTTTGGTACAAGTTATCAACAATAAAAATGATTGTTTGTCTCAGGATTTTAACATCCTATTATTTTTGCCATTGGTTAATTTCTTCAAGAAACTCTTAAGGAATTTTCTAATACTCAATTATTTTTGCTTAATTAAAAAAAATTATGTTTAACAGAGCACAAAACATGAGTTGTGTAGTTTCAGAAAATAAATAACAATGGAAATGAACTTAATAATTTAATATTTAATGAGACAGAAATAATAAATATTTAAACATTCTACATTCATGGATATAAACGTTTGCTTTAAAATTAAGAAAATTTGTCATAATTAAAATAATTGTGAGAATTAAAATGGTTAATTTTCTGTTTGTTGTAGATAATTCATATTCAACTGATTTGAATGTATTTTTTAAATTATGCTTTCAGAGATTTTAAAAGTTATACATTTTGTTCAAAATAGTTCTTGTTTCTGAAACCCTCCTTACTGGAAAAGAGGCTAAAGGGAGACTAAAGGTAGACACAGACTATTTTACGCAGACCAGTTGTGAGAGTCTTTCCTCCAAAGAATTTTTCTGATGATTTTAAACAACCTACTTCTATAAGGTATATTACTGAATAGGGCTAAATTTATTCTTTCCATCTGACGTTTTGGTGTCACATAGACTGAACCATGACAGTTTACATATTAGTAAGAAAAGCCAATGTAGTATAATAAAATATGTGGAGTGGGCCGTGTTCTCTCTAAACAGTTTTTGACTTTGTTTTTGTTTCTTGATATCCTGGAGCCAGGACTTTGAAATGTTAAACCATCTATCTTATTTTATGAAACTGGGTCAATCTGCATTGATAACATTTCATTATAGACTCCATCTCAAAAACAGTATTGTATATTTCCCCAGAGAGATTACTCTATTGATGCCTTATGTATCAGACATTGACGACTTTATGTGTCAGCAACTGTCAATATGAGAAGCAATGTGTGTTACTGCAGTCACACATGCTGTATACATACTGCAGTCAACTAAAACCTGTCTCAGTTTACTCATCAATTAAATGGGTGATACTTAATTCCATTGGGACCTGTGAGTGGGAAATATCCTAGCTTTATGTGTTGTTCTTACAAAATAGGCAGAAATAGATATAGAAAAAGCAAATATGTACGTTAATTCTATTATTTCTCTCATTTCTCTCATACCAGTGACTCATAAGAAAAGTAGCTGAGAAGTAGAATCCTAATTTGACTGCATAAATCAAGGTTGGTTTGCGCTCAGGTGGTAAATTCTAATTCTAACAACTCCACCCGGTTTGCAAATATGGCTAAGAAACTTCTTTTTTTTTTTTTTACTTGTTCTGTTCTGTTCTTTCCATCCTCCCCCGGTACCACCTTCCCCAAATTAACACCTCCTACCCCCAACCCCAAACATTCTGGCTCCTCTTGATAGCTTATAAGCCCTGTATCAAACACCTGTGTGTGTAATTTGTTCCAACAGAAAACACGATTTCTCTTCAGAAGCAAGTAAAGCATATGGCATTTGATTCTCTAAGCACACTCTCAAATATTTTAAGCGACTTCTTGATTTTCATAATTCCGGCTCTGAAGTGCTTCCTTTTTTTTACCTCAATTTCAAAATTACTAGGTATCATATGATCATTGTAAAGCTGTGCATTTTGCAAATCAACCTCAATTATTATTAGCCTTTGCTTTTTCAGCAGGAGAAATAAATTCCCCACAGTGGCCATTCATTTGCCTCTCAGCATGATCGTGTCCCTAAAGAAACTTGAATCTGAATCTACTTCCTCTTTTCTGGTTGGAAAACAAATGTGTGATTTGGGGTGAGTGCATATGTGAGTTTTACATACACACATAGAGGTAACAGCCTGTCCCCAGCACCACCTTATCCTTTAGAGCAATTGCAAATTCCCAGGAATGAGACTTGTTTCACAGGAAAGCAAAGCACTGGGGATTAATAGGTAAGCAATTTGGAGAACTTAGGAAATGCAAGTATTCCCTGTAACTTGCTGCACTCTGCCCTCATTCCTTCCCTCAAGCTAGAAAGACTTGGAGGAATGTTGCCAACCCATTAGCATTTCCAGAATTGAACATATTTTCTTGGAAATATTCTCTTCCCAAGATAGTACTATTGGAATTGTAACAAGAAATATTGAGCCCAACTTTACTGGCTCTCTCCAGGGTTGTGGGGAATAGGGTAGTTTCATAGATCAGCTTTGGAGTCACCTATGACAAAGATCTGAAAGGTTAAACATCAGTAGTCTATGATTTTTTTTTCTCTCCTTGGCTTTCTCCTGCCAAGAAATCTTTGTGCAGGGACTGGTGAAAACATGATGACAGCCCTTACATCCTTCAAGTCACAGTATTCTGAAGGTCTCCTCTTTCTCAGCATATTTTAAGTGTTATGTCTCCTCCATTTCTCAGAGGACTAAGGTGGTTATGAACCTTAACCATAAAGAAGGAAAGAAAACATAAAGAGAAGTGTATAAGAACATGATATTTAATTGAAAGTGCAGGGGCCAGTTATATAAGCAATAAAAAAAAAAAGACTTCCCTGCCAGGGAGAAAGAAAGATTATATACTTAAATAAGATAGTTAATAAGATAGCTTAAAAAGATCTTTTGTTTTTCTTTCCATTAACAACTTCCATTCACCATATTCCCCCTATAAAGATATTATGACTTTTAGTGGGACCTGCCTTAAATAAGCCATCCTAAAGATAAGTACTATGTGATCAATCTATGTTTAAAATCCTGCAAAGGGACATGATTGCACAATAGATGTGTGCATATGATGCAACAGTAAATTCTTTTATTTTTTAGATAAAATACAGTGTAAGTGTATTTCTTATTTTTAATAGATAACACAATGCAAATAGTGTCCCTCTGGAGCTGTACAGTGTTGTGGCCCCAAACTTTCGTTTATTATTTTTGTTGATCACTTCTGACAACACTATTTCAACTATTCAATCACACAGGCATAATTTGGGGTAAGGAATGTGTTCCATTTCAAAACCCCCTCAATAAAAGAAAGCTAAAGAATGTCAAACAAATGAGGAATGTTAGATTCTAATACATGTATGAGTAATATTTTTCCCACAGTATAGGATGATCACCCTGTCTCCTCATAGCTGTTTTGTGATCTTCTAGAACCATTCAACATGAATTTGTGCCACAAGCCTGTTAGTACCACCTAATCTACTCAAATCTAATTTAAGTCAAATGCAAGGTAGACCGCTGCCCCAGATTCTTAACCCAGAATTTTTGGTGTCACATTTAATTTTGGTTCTCTCTCTGTCCTACTGCATTTCTAACTAAGGACCGTTTGAATATACTATTGTTTCTGTTTGTAACTGTCTGGTAGCAGTTATACTAATTCAAATTGATCAGCAGCCATTTATATTATATGTGAACCCATGGTGTAAGATGATGTAGCAAATCATTTAAAGAGCTTTCCCTGTGTTTTGTAATATCATCATGACATGATATAAAACGCCATGGGACAGGTCAGATTGCCTTGGTGTCACTACATCTTGTGTCCAAAACCTGGAACCTCTTTTGTCAGTTGGCGAATTAGCTTATGTCTCCAGAGATTCTCTGCTACCTGATGGTGTAATTCACAATTCAGATGCAAATTGACATACCCATTTCTCTGTTCAGAAAACATTCCCACACACAAGTCTGTCATCCTCTTCCTCATCAGTTTATTGAGATTCTGCAGCTTATTTTACTCAAAAAACTAGTAAGTAAAGGCAGTAGAGAAAAGCACCCTGAATCTGAGGCAAATAAATAGAAGACAGAAAATAACACTTTGCAATTGGACTTCGAAAGGTCATTTAAAGTTGAAGACTATTCACTATTTCTTAAGTTGTATTTTGGTAAGTTCACAGATAAAACGAAAATGACCCAAGTTTCAACCAAAACTATTTTTACAGGCTACCTTCCTTCTAGGTAGTACTCATTTCCAAAATCTTATCTTGGTTACTCTAGTCAATGGTGTGACTGGAAATGACTCATTAATAGCCGCTCATGCCATTTTCTTCTGGGAATTATCTTTAATAAGGCAAGAGATAAATACAGCAAAATACTTCATGAGCTGAAGCTATTATCGTTATATCAAACAAAGGCCTAGACATAAACACATAGATTCATGTCTGGCCAGATGATAGGTTTGCTGAGATTGAGGACATGTTCTGTATCACAGTATTTTTAATATATTTTTCTAATTTCCCCATTACATACTAAAGAAAATTTTCAACCAGAGTGAGAGATACACACTAAGAATCTTGACTCAAGAAGGTCAAGAACTTGAAATAACCACCAACAACAAAAACAAAAATATTAGAAATCTCAAGAAAAATGGTTTCCCTTAAGAGATCACGCTATGGGCTTCCCTGGTGGCGCAGTGGTTGGGAGTCCGCCTGCCGATGCAGGGGACACGGGTTCGTGCCCCGGTCTGGGAGGATCCCACATGCCGCGGAGCAGCTGGGCCCGTGAGCTGTGGCCGCTGAGCCTGCGTGTCTGGAGCCTGTGCTCTGCAGTGGGAGAGGCCAAGGCCCGTGTACCACAAAAAAAAAAAAAAAAAAAAAAAAAAAAAGAGATCATGCTATAATCCTACAGGTCATATTTGCAGACAGTTTTCTTTGGAAAAATTCCTTCTTAATGGTTGTAAAACTACTGATTCAACTTGGTACGTGACTTAAATACATGATAATTTGTTTAGAGAACTTTTTTTTTCTGTGCCAAGTTTTTGGTCATAATTAATGTGGTGACTTTAGAATTAAGTGCAATAATGGGAAGATCAAATGACAGGATATGCCTTTTGTGGCATACTGACTGTGGTATCTATGGCCAATTGTAGTTATTTTATTAATGGTCTCTTAGTTGTATGGTGTGTTTCTTTTGTCTAATAAGATACATTATCAGGTTTATTTAAAAAGTATTTTAGAAACATTTATTGAATATTTACTATATTTTAATCATATTCATGTACACTGATTCTATTATACTTCATAATACAGCAAAGAGTACAAAACATTTGCTCATGAATGTTTAGAGACTAATCATTCAATGACAGACACAATTAGAAAAGTATACAACCAGAATTTAAACTTGGCTGGTATTGACTGTCAGGCCAGTGTTCTCCCCATCACATAAAGAGGAACTTAATGAAAATCACAGGCATTATCTTAAGACGCAGCCCTCCTTGGCTCCTATAAAGTTTAAGGTTTATAAATTATTTTTTTAAAGGTATCTCATTATCTGTTATAGACTAAAGGTTTACTCCCCCTCCTCAAATTCATATGTTGAAGCTCTAACCCTTAATGTGATGACATTAGGAGAAAGGGCTTTAGGAAATAATTAGGGTTAGATGAGGTCATCAGAGTGAGGCCCTTATAATGGGATTAGTGCCATCATAAGAATAGATACCAGAGAGCTTGTTCTCTGTCCCCATGTGCCCACAAAGAAAAGGTCATACAAGCAAACAGGGAGACGTTGGCTGCCTACAAACCAGAAGAAGAGACTTCAGAATAAAATCTACCTTGCTGGCACCTTGATCTTGGACTTCTCAGCTTCCAGAACTGTGAGAAATCAATTTCTGTTGTTTTAGCCACCTAGTCTATGGTATTTTGTTATAATAGCCTGAGCTAAGACACCATCTTATCTGAACCAAATTGACTACAATCTCATTTTAAGAATTAATATGGGGCTTCCCTGGTGGCACAATGGTTGAGAGTCCACCTGCCGATGCAGGGGACACGGGTTCGTGCCCCGGTCCAGGAAGATCCCACATGCCGCGGAGCGGCTAGGCCCGTGAGCCAGGGCCGCTGCGCCTGCGCGTCCGGAGCCTGTGCTCTGCAACGGGAGAGGCCACAACACTGAGAGGCCCACGTACCACAAAAAAAAAAAACAAACAAACAAAAAAAAGAATTAATATGGAGGAGAGGAGGCTGGTGGAGGGGAAGATCCATTTCCCTCTGTCTCAAGGAAGACATATATATATATATATTTTTTTTTTAGTGAATTAAGAGGCACTAATATTTGCTCTATGTACTATTCTCCCAACCACCATCTTAAGTCTATGGTTTTTTATTTATTTTTAATAAATTTATTTATCCATTTCTGGCTGTGTTGGGTCTTTGTCGCTGTGCACGGGCTTTCTCTAGTTGTGGAGAGTGGGGGCTACTCTTCCTTATGGTGCACGGGCTTCTCATTGCAGTGGCTTTTCTTGTTGTGGAGCACGGGCTCTAAGCTCGCAGGCTTCAGTAGTTGTGGCTCGCAGGTTCTAGCGCACAAGCTCAGTAGTTGTGGCACATGGGCTTAATTGCTCCGCGACATGTGGGATGCTCCGGGACCAGGGATAGAACTCGTGTCCCCTGCATTGGCAGGCGGACCCTTAACCAGTGCACCACCAGGGAAGTCCCTATGGTTTATTTTTATGGTGTCCACATGTCCCAAAAAATATTCAGGCAATGACATTCTTACATATTCTTAAATATTCAAAAATATTAAATCAATGATATTTCTATATTTCTTTGTCTTATTCTAGATTTGTAAACAAATATCAAACTCGTGTGTCAAAATAATTCCTGAGGTTTTTGGTTGGATATTATCTTTTCTCAGATTTTCTCTCTGGTGTCTATCAATTTGAGGAAAGAATAACTCACCCACAAAAGACATTGATGAAAAATTTAGCAAAAGTATGAGCTCTCTTCAGACTATGAGAGACAATTTGCATGTAACAATTTTAGTCATATGATTTTAACTTTCAAAATATAGACTTCAACATTCAGAAAAATTGTAGGAAATAAGTGACAATTTTTTTAAGGTAGACTCAGCTCTTTGCGGTCACAGGAGTTGAAAAAAATAATAAACATTTGAAATTCAGCAAATAGAGCCTATAATTAATCAATATCATCCTTAAAATTATTACTTACATTTGATAACAAATTTGCTTTATTTGCAACCTCATAATATAACTATCTCAAGGCAACCTATCACAAATTCAATAAAGTCAATATTATATATCTCTAGAAGTAAATTTGAAACAAAATCAAAGCAAAAATAGAAATGAGCTGAGAACTAAATTCTCAAATAACAGCATGTTAAATGAAGGAGGTTGGGTACACTTTGATAACAATACTGTTCTCATCAGAACAAATAAGGCTGTGAAAAGCTATGCTACTGAAATGACAGGAAAACCTTTGCTGAGACAGGAGGTAAAACTCACAACTGTGATATTGCTCAATGGTTTCTCAAGTCCCACTTCCACTTCTCTTTCTCGAAGTTATTTAAAGGTTTTGAAGTAAAGGACGGACAATCCACTGATTTTTTTCCAATTTAGCTAGCAGCTCACTAGAAATAGACAACTGGTAGCACTTTCAATTAAGTGTGCTTAGCTCCTAAATATGCATTGAATTTATATTTAAAGGATCTCTTACTGCATGGTAATTACATGGAGCAGTGAGAGGGCACATTCCAGTTTCCCTAAACACAATTGTATACTGTCAAGGGAAACTGGAAAGGCTTGATCGAGTTCTTCCTAATGACACATCCTTCAGGCATCTTCTAACCAAAATAATCTTCTCTAACAACAAAAGAAGTATGTTCTTACTATAGCAAACATGGAAAGTCAAGAAAAATATAAAAATGAGAAAAATTACATTCATTTTATATATTAATTTTTGTTAATTTTGAATATTGTTTTTGTTAGTAAAGCTAATAAACGATAGGGGTTCTATATCTAAACCTCTCTTCATATCATGATGTTATGCATATATAACATCACTAAATGATCTAGTAATATAAAACTAGCATGGATGATTCTTCTTTATCATAAATTCAGGATAAATTAAGGAGAAGATATTCGCTTTTTTTCTTTTTTGATGTGGATCATTTTTAAAGTCTTCAATGAATCTGCCACATGCCACTTCTGCTTCATGTTCTGGTTTTTTTATCCATGAGGCACGTGGGATCCCATCTCCCTGACCAGGGATCAAACCCACACCCCCTTCATTGGAAGGCAAAGTCTCAACCACTGGACTGCCAGGCAAGTCCTGATATTCACTTTTTATAAACATTATTCAATGTATTAGTTTGAATATTCTATTGCCTGGACTGGAGAGCAAAACAATAAATAAATTCCATACTTTACAATTGTTTCAAAATAAAGTATTCAAAGATTCTGGAAGAGGCAAGGTCTTTGTCAAAGAAGAGATAACTTTGCTGAATTGATCCCACAAACTAATCATTTGTCACTATGATTTTTTTTTTAAATCAGAAATATAAATAATTGTAGTTAATCATATTGGGATAATATTGACTTACTCTATACGGACTGTTCCAGCTTATATTGAAAGCTTCTTAATGAATGTGCCTGAAGATACTCATGTGCCCCAAATGAGATGCAGATGTATGGAAGTAAGCCCACCTGCCAATCCCCTAGGGAAGCTGTGTAGGACAGGGTCTGCTGAAGTCCCTGGGTCCAGATGCCTTGGGCCACTGGAAGTCATCCCTTTTACCCTAATCTGTCACACTAATTTTTTTCTTTTTTTCTGTGAAAAGCATTGGGAAACTGTGTTTTTTGTTTTAAAAATTATTTAGTCCATGTTCTTGTGTACATGAAGCATATGACCAAAAAGTCATCCTGACCAGATTAACCTTAGTGGGAGGAAAATATCACACTCAAATATTTAGATGTCCACATTATCCCGGGTTAGCCACAAGATAAAATGCAAATTGCAAAAAATGTGCCTTTAAAACTTATGAACTTACTTTTCTATTTACCTAACCTCTGACAAACCCACATGATCTACCAAATTTCATTTAGGCATCAACCTGGGTGCGGACTTCTTCATCTCTGTTCTCTCTCATACACACTCACTTATATCAAGTTCCTTTCTATCAAGTCAGTGTCCTGCTGGGTGACTGACTAGTAATTGGACAAACCATTTGTGGTTAAGTGGTTTGATGTGCTAGCCTATTTAGATAACATTTGCATTTTAACAGAGACTATCAATTCTGCTGGAAGGTAAGGAATTTATCTGATGTTTGTTTGCATTACCACTGGACAAAATCCTTGGTTCATAGCTAATGCTCAGTTTTGTTTATTTGTTTGATTTTTAATGAATTAATAGATGCACTCTAGTAGCAAAAGCTAATTGCAACAGAAACTGTAAGATCATAGATTCATAATAACTTAGATTCATAACTGGCTGTGTAATTGTCCCAGCTACAGGGTCATCAGTACTGGTTTAGAATAAGAAAACTTTCATGGCAGAAGGAAAGAGAATTTATACATGTTTGAGAAGTGAAGATGAGTAGTTCTTAAACTATCATGTCTAGACTGGACAGTGTGAGGAAAATATGTCTTTGACATGTCTCCCTAAATGATTCATATTCACAAAAATAAAAAATGTGTTAAACTTTTTATTGAGTATTTTTGAAGGGTTTGTACTATGTACATAACCAGTAAAAGTAAGACATGTCAATGGATGATAACATAAAGTATCTTTCCACTTTTGTTTCTTTGCTATTGTGACACATTTTATTTTGAAATTAAACTTCTCACATTTGGATGGGAACAGAGCATGTTCTTTAAATCCTGGTAAGGAAAACATGCAGAATGGCTTTGGATTAGAGGACATAAGGTATTTCTCTCAATAGCAACCCAGTTTTCATGAGAGGGTGGTGTGCTCACGGCCCCCATCTGCATGGTTGTGAACAGACCTTCTACCAAGTGTCCACCCCAAGCACACACAGATGTAGAACAAGGAGAACGTGTCCCCAGTGGAGAAGAGGGATGGCCCTATGATCAAGTACACAGGTGCTCTAGCTGCAAATTTCACCAAATTAATGGGAGAGGGAAAGCAAATAACACCATGACTCATTATACACAAAGCATCTCTCAACTATAGGCAGGATTTCAAGTAAAATGGATTAATTAAGTTCATAACTATTAAATATCATAGTCATTATATTTAGCAATAAGGGGTACATCAAGAAGTATAAGGCATAATTTCTGCCTTCAAGAGTGAGCAATCTAGTTAGGGATAAATATGCCCTAACATGAAAAAGAGAGGGAACAATTAGCTTCAGTAAGCATTTAAGATAAGATTCAATAGGTGGTGCCATATAATTGTACATAGACATTTCTTCTTAGGTGGTAGGAATTACTAAATGCTCTTTTGAAGGAATGTGAAGCAATAGATGGATAACAGCAGAATGAACAGCTGAGCGACAGTGGATAGTGGAGTGTGGTGGTGAAGAACACAGGTCCTGAATTTAAACTTTGAGTACAAGTCCTGAATCTACCACTTATAGAAAGAGGAAACGTTATATGATGAGTAAAATAAGCAAGGGGAGTCAATGCAGGGTCTGGGAGTGGTAATAAATGAACCTAAAAAAGTAGGCAATATTGGGGGCATAGCCTTAGGTTTGAATGTCATCTAAAGATGTTTTTCCAGTAGACAGTGGAGAGCCATTAATGGGAAAAGTTGTCTACAAGGGCAGGTGAAATCCTTAGACCTGGACGTGAGGAGCTCCACACTTCAGATAACTTCACATATCAGAAACACAAAGCAAAATAAATGTGTTCAGTTACAGATGAGTGCCTCTGGCTCTCAGCAGTGGCACAGTAAGAACCATAATCCTGAAGGTCCACTTGGTGGCTCATACCATTCTGGTCTCAAGGAAGTGCTCTTCCACATCTTTACCTTATGTCCTTGAAATAAAAGAAAATTGCATCTGAATGTCTTAGAGATGTGAACGGTTTGTTCCTGCTGATACCAAAGATGGACAGTGCTTCAGAGAGTAGAGAATGTGAGCAGTAGAAGAATTTGGTGAGCGGAAAGACAAATTAATTAACTTGTCAAATTCTTCCTTTCAGAGTATGTGCATGCGATACATTTTTATACAAAGTATCATTCCCTAGGAATGTCAAACATCCATTTTGGGGATTTTTTTCATGTTCTAATTTGAAGTTCTGGAGAGATTCATGATTGAATCTTTATAACAGTTACAGTGATGGTGTAACAGCACCATCATTGTAACAGTCAATGTTAAACAGTTTACAGTTAACGTCTTTTTATATGTAGGTCTAGATGTAATATGGTATCACTTCTTTACATCTAAGTTAGGCGAGCACAGGAGAACTGTAATACTTTTATTTTCATAAAAGTGTTTAATATGATTTAATAAAACTTCCAAAATTAAAAATTTTTCATTTTATTTAAATAATTGAACCTATATTTAGTAATTATAATTTATATTTGATTTAATTTCAATAGGTGATTTTGATTATTTCAGAATATATTTTTGAAAACAGAAAATATAACTTTTCATTTTTTTATTTCCTTTTTAAGAATTTTATAAAATTATATACAAACTTAGTACATGGTGAATGTGATGGCATTTTATTTTTTATCCTTTACTTAAGTATTGTCATTAGAATTAAAATTATATAAAAATCATGACAATTATAACATTAATTTAGCTGAAATTAAGAAATAAAAATAACTTGTATTGAATAAATAAAAATATATTAATTCATGTGTCCTTATTTTATTAACCACACAAACTTTACCAGTCCACCACAGAACAACCAGAAATTCAAAACAATAATGAAATTCTATCTTTGATATTTTACTTATTTTCAGTCATTTAAAAATAGAACTTTATGTTTTCATTTCTGTCCTTATGAATGTATATTTGACAAAGATTGGGGAATTTTTATTTAACAGCTTTTAGCTGGATTTAAAGTTTTAAACAATTTAGCCATAACTGTGGGGCTGTATATGCATTCTTGCCTTACGCTCTGTGAATGTAGAGGTGGGCTGACAAGACCAGAAGTAGTCAAGAAATATTTCAATTAAGTACATTTTAGATACTAGGACACATCTTCCAAAGAAAAGTTCAAAACTCTTGCCCTCCCAATGCTCCTTTTTCTAGGCTCAAGAATAATTTTCTTCACTAATTTGGTTTCTTGATTGCTCTGATAAAAGGGCTGTTCCTGGGAGTAAACATGAGTGTTCTAGCCCCAAGAAAAGAATTAGCTCATGTTGTAAATGAACAAATTTGGAGTCTGATTTGTATACTACTTGGATAAGGTTAGTTAGCCAGTCCAATGAAGTCAATTACCTCAAGTTTCGAAGCCTACCCCACCAAGCACAACATCCTCAAATATACTGACCTCACCTATAAGAACTTGCCCCAAAGTGAGCCAGCTCCCTCTCCGATGGCCCTGCAGTGCCTTCCTCAAGCTGCAGCCACAGCAGGGCTGGGCAGGCAGGACTCCCAGCTTCCTCAGACAGCAGAACCTTGGCACTCATTTCATATGTGCTAACGTTCTCTTACAATCAGAGCATTAAAATTATCTTTTGTAACTAAGTGATTTCTAAATAAAAAATCAAAAATAATTTTAGAAAAATTCTCTTTAAAAGAGTCTGAAATATTACTCTCCACAATTCAGAAGGGAACCGTTCTCAGTATGTGGGAATAAAAGATAGCTAATTTGTAGTCTGTGATCCTTCTGAATTACCAAAATTAGTCAAGGTCACATTTTTTAAGCAAATGGCTTTGGAAAAAAGAGAATAATATCCAATTCGACAATTTATGGCTTAGATGCTGCTGCAGGTTGACAGCTACTTTCAAATTGTTTTCTACTTAAACTTTACATAAAAATGACATAGTAACCATAGAACTATCGCTTATTAAATAGTTGATAAATCTGAATAAATATTGAAAATTTAATTTGTTTTCAATTAAAAACAATAAATATATTTGAATACAATTAAATCTTTACTTGTGACAATATGCAACTGAAAATCTTTATTATTTTTTTGTTTTTTTGGTTTATTTTGCCAAGAGTCCATGCAGAAACACCAAAAATGTATAAATAGATACAATTAGAAACTTAAAGGTAAAACATAATAAGATACTAATATAGAAAGATGAGTTGGGATGAAAATTTTATATATATATGAAAAACAGTGGTTTTTTCCCCAAGATATTGATTGTTGATTCAGATAATTTAAGGTGTGTTCTTTTTCCTGGAAACATCTATTTTTGGAAAGCTGTATTTCAAAATTTCACTATGGTCATATAAAAACACTTCTGTTAGCAGTTCTTAGCCTTTTGAGAACAAAATTAAATCATGTCTAAACTTTAAATTGTATAAGGTAAAAGGGAAACGATATCAGAGATAACAAATTGAACTATATCAGGACTTAAAACAAGTTTCCAAATGATTAAAGTAATTGAATACTCAAAAGAAGGAAAATAAGGACTTGGAGTGGAAGCAACTCCAATAAGGACTTTGAGTGGACATGGATTACTAAATTTACAACCCAAAGCGAACTCAAAATTGCTAACAAATAAACTGTAAAGGAATCTGAGTCAACAGAATGTGAACAAAGAAAGGATCACTACTCTTTAACGTTATTTCATAGAAATCGATTAAAAACAAGGCAAGGATAGAATTAACCAAAACCTAATAGAATGTCAGACACACAAAGTGAAAGTGAGAATTGAATCAACTGTCCAAATACTTCTACTTCCCTAAATACCGCTGTATAAAAATCAAGAAAACTGAAGAAAAATTGTTCTAGTTTGAATCCTGAATATTTTCCATATTCTCCATGTCATATTCTGTCTAAATCTACACTTCCATGAGATATAATATTTTAAATCTGCTTTGATAAACCCTGAAACATTAGTAATAGTAGCAGCATTACCTAAACGTTTCCAATATGCAAATACACTGTGCTACACATTACCGATGTATCATATCAACTAATTTACAGGACCACACTGGAGAAGCAGAGGCAAAACGAGGATAAGTGATTTGGTCACCAGTTAGAGAATGCAGTAAGTGGTGGAGCTGCAGATGCCACCATGTCTGTCTGACTCAGAAGAACGGGGACACATCTAGTGTTCTTCACTGCACTAGATATATGTGAAGAGCTGATCCCACAGAAGATTTTTAAGGGGAAATTATGTCATCTGCCCATCAGCAACATTTAGAACTTCCAATGAAAGTAACAAATTGAGTTGAATAGGGCTAAAACTAATATGGAAAATATTAGAGTCCAGCAGAGGACATTAAGATAGTTCAGTAATATTTCATGGTTAGCAGATTTAAAGGCAGCTGAGATACCTAATAAGATGAGTACAGTCAAAGACCCTATTTCAGAGTTAATAGGCAGATCATTACAAGCTTTGACCAAAGCAGTCCCCACACTGACCTAATCAAAATCCAGAATGAAAATTATCATAAAGTGCATGATGAACCAATTAGCCTGGAGCTGGGTTGCTTCTATCTGCTCAAGTATCTCAGCTGGGAATGGTAAATTAAAAACTAAAAGGAAATGAGGAGGAAAAAAGCACTAGAAGGCAGGAGAATTAGTTTAAATTCGGGGCCCTTATGAGAAAGTTTCAGAGAGATCCCTTTGGCTTTGTTTACAGAAAAACAAACACCACATACATAGATCTCTGGCAAACAGCAGGTAACCCTATGTGGGCCTCCACCAATCTCAGGGGGGCATGGGTAGTACTTGTATGCCACTTAGGTAAGAAAGAAGTGTTTTCGTTCACCATCTTAATGGAAAATATTAAAAAATAGCATGGAGGTGGAGTTTTAGAGCTTCAAGTGAAGACTGTGAAAACGAGCAAGTAGCTCATTTGAACCAAAGATAAAAATTTAACTAGAACCCTAGAAATGATAGCTTTATTACTTACCCATTTTCCTGTGCATTCTCTATTTTGTGCCTTTTTCTGTATCAAATCTGGAAGAGAAATGTAAAAGAATTTGTGTGAAAAAGAAAAGAATACCAAAAAATTTACAAGACTGACATGATACCTTTCTCCAAAGGCCTTCTTAGCTTTGAAGAAGCCTAAGAAATGAGGTGAGACTGAATCATGTAGAAGAAAGAAAACAAGATCTATCATTTGGGAAACTACATTTAACTATGCCATTAACTAACCATGTTGCCATTATCAATTTCCTTTCCATAACTTAGAGTCATATAAAAAATTTATTTGCTTATTTTTATTTATTTATTTTTTAATTCAGTGAGTAGGTTAAACTCACAATGTTCTAAAGAATTTCTAGTTCAAAAATGTTCTCATTTTAAAATTTTATTTGGACATTGGTAGGAAAATATTAATAATAAAAAAGAGGAATTATCTCAAACATGCTTTGACTTCCTTTCAAATACAATCAGAGAATGTTCGTTTGTTCATTTTCTAGTCTTCTGGTAAACCTGAATTACCTCCCCTTCCTTTCCTTTTGCATTACCCTTTTCAAAGTAGTCACTTCAGAAAACTGTACTGACTCCAAACATAATTCCATTGTCCTAAACTTTTTGGAATTGCCTTCATGAAATTTAAACAGAGAAACATTATTACTTAGAAGTCACAAGTCATGTTCAAAACTATAACTCAATTTGATCACCTTATTGAATCTCAAATTATATTATTAGAAAAATTTTAACAAATAAGTTTCAATATTGAACATGTGCTATCTAAAACTATTTTACAGAAAGTACCACATCCATAAAGAAATTTAAAAAAATATAGATGATGAAAGAGAGAGAGAGAGAAGAGAGAGAGGGAGAGGTTCTAAATCAGGGGTCCCCAACCCCTGGGCCAAGAACCGGTACCGGCCCATGGCCTGTTAGGAACTGGACAGCACAGCAGGAGGTGAGTGGTGGGCCAGTGAGTGAAACTTCATCTGCCGCTCCCCACCGCTCGCATTACTGCCTGAACCACCCCCAACCCTATCCCAGGGAAAAATTGCCTTCCACGAAAGCAGTCCCTGGTGCCAAAAAGTTGGGGGCCCCTATTCTAAATGATTTGCAACAAGCAAATAATTACTTTTCCCTAAACATTACTGGCCAGGAGAGAACTGTCCTGCTGCATGAATAGTTTATCTTCTTGGGAAGATACTCATATGTGTCTCTGAATCTGGGACTGGTAATCAATATAACCAGTCATGTTTCATAGCTGGGTCCTTTAATTTATCTCCAGATGGTAAATTTGAGCCAAAGTTAGTATAATAAAGTGGTATGGGCATTAGAGTCAGACACACTTAAGCTGAAAACCCAGCTTCACCACTTGCTAATTATGTGATTTCAGACCAGTTACTGAGCCTCGGTCTGTCAGCTTATGGGAATATTACCTAATCATGGGGTTATTTTAAGAATCAAAAAAAAAAAAAGTGAAAACTCTTAGCGCAAAGCCTGGAACAGAGAGGCTGCTTGAATGTGGTGGAAGCTGCATCGCAGTTCCGTATCACCTCCTTGTGCGTCATAGAGAACTGCTCAGATGCAACTCAGTGAAAAGACTCCACACACTGGATAGATGGTGGCAATTTCAGCAAACAGATAAAACTAGAAATTTTCAACAATGAAATAGAAGGACTGATTAGGAAGAAGCTAGGTTAAAAATGGGCATCTTTGTACCTAATAATACTGGAAAACGGGGACTAAAAAGAGGCCAGAGTTCCTGCAAAAGTGACAGATGCCCTACCTAGAACCCTGACTCTTACAAGAAGATGTGAAAGGTTTCAATTTAATATTTGATTTAAAGGAGAGACCCTTTTTCATCAGAGTGACAGCTAGTTTGGGACCCATGGAGGGAATTACAGTACATCTGGTAATTATATACTTTGTGTGGGCTTGATGGGTGGGGACGTTTGGCACTTAAGCATCTCTACAAACCCAGGGGGCATTACCTTTGCAGAGACTGCACCAAAATTGAAGCCTGGGAGAGAATTCCAGTCATGCTGGAATTCAATACAGCTTCCTTTTGAACAACCTTGTGGATCTGGTTACTCTCAAACAATTTGTGTGCTCCCACACATAGACTCAAAGATGAAGCCATTTTGGGAGCAAAGTAATTGACAGATAAATATTATTGATTGCATTTAACCAAATACCTTGAGAACATCAAGAGTGTTGGCTGGACTGAGTGCATGGACATGTATGCCTCTGCTATTGACATGCAGTTCTTCCCTCTCTTGCAGAGATCTGCATAAAGTTTTTCTTTCTTTTTTTTTTTGTCAGAAAAAATTATGAAAGTGTCACTTTCCCTTTGCAGTTAATTCAGGAGAGATCCTCAATTCGAGCAGGGCACATTTTCATGCAAATACAGCAGCACAGTTTCCAGCCCCCTAATAGCTTCTTACAAATGATGTGCCATTACAACGAGGTTTATTTAAACAAATTTAATACATCTTTAATCAAGCTGGAGAGCATTTTCAAAGGTCACGCTCCAAATCAGGATCACTGTACTGAGCTTATCAAAGTATTAGCTTAAGGGGGAGGGAGAATTATTTCTTGGACAAGTAATTTTAGGCAAATCTTTATTTACATTTTTATTCAGTTATTAAATTTTATTCCTATCCCTCCTCCTTCTAGTCTCCATTTATGAACCTATAAGAAAGTCTGCAAATGGAGCTATAAGCATATCACTGCAGTCAGTCCTTCTAGAGGCAACGCCTTTGAAGACAGAGGGTCTAAAAGGCAAGGACAAGAGACCAGGCGTTTTCAATGTCAGAGATAATCTTTTAGTGCCTCTAAAGCATCCTTCCCAAAGGTCTCACATTAGGCTCTGTATACAGTGCTGAAATTCTAATGCACTGTTTCCTCAGTGGATAAATGAAATAGACTTTGAGAGTTGCCCTAACCAAGACCCTCATTCTTTCTCCCTCTCTGTCTCTCTGTCTCTGTCTCTGTCTCTATCTCTCCCTTTCTCTCACTACGTGTGTAACATATATGCAAGCAAATATTTATTGCCTTCCATTAATTATTCCCACAAGCACTTAATGTTATTATTCGAGGTTCTTCCTGACTCCTGAATCCTTTACATGAATATTTACCAGACAAAAAAGATCAGCTTGATTCACCTAGGAAAAATAAGTTTATCTTTGATACTAGATCTTTGGACAAATGTCAGTAACAGCAACCACCATATGCAGTCATGATGACAGAGGAAATGTCAGTGTTTTCAGAGTGTGAGCTTCCATTCTGTACAATTCAACCCTTTATCCAAGTATAAAAGTAACTAATGAGGCCCCAAGATTAAAGGGGAAGTGAACTCTGCAAGAACACAGAAATAGCTGATGGGAAGAGAAGAGTTACTCCCGAGGATTTTAATGCTCATTAGACTCAGGAGCTTTCAAACTTCTCAACAACATAGAAATGAAACAGAGCATCTGAAAAGACAACACTGAGATAATGAAAAGATCACGCAGCACTGCTATTGAATCTATTTGGGGGTCTTAGCTCACTACCAGAAATTGCCTCTAGGGTGAAGAAAACTGGGGAATGGGACAAAACAAGAGAATCACAGATAATCGTTTTTGCAGGCCAACAGGGGACAAAGCACCACCCCTCCATGTAAAGGACATGTCGGTAGTACCCACCAAATGTGGTGCCTTGTAGGTCACGGCAAAAGGAACAGTGAGTAGGTAGAAAATAGGAGAAAGAAAATGAAATTGTTTGTGGCTTAGGATACAAGGGAATTCATATGTAATCAATAACAGCAGAACGAGGATTAGTAAACAGTGATTTGGAATTTGGGTTGATTCACAGAGAAATTACTGAATGTCTTAATATTAGGTAATTGGTGGTAAAACTTACAAACAAAATAAAAACATAAACAAAATAAAAACATAAACAAAAAACCCTGTTGCACACAGTGAAATGCAAGTATGTATTTGAAGATATACTCTCTATTTACAGATTGATTTTTTCCCTTTTATTTCTAAATATGATTATCCTACTATTCTAAAGGCACAGATTGTCATTTTCAAGGGATGCGTGGCAAAAGTTAAAAAATGAAGGTGAGTTTTGAATGATTTTATATCCCTGGCTTATTCAAATTATGTGCCCTTTCAAAAAAGTGATGGGTTTGTTGGGGGAATGTGAGAAGTTACCTTAGTTGGAATAAATGGCAGCCATTATTTTCTGTAATCTCTGGGCAAATTTTTATTTGTCTTGATGTGTCTGTATCCTAGTATCAGCAACTCTACAGTAGCCTGGCTTATTCTCTTGTCTTACAATATCCCTGACTTCCTTGCAAAGGCTAAATGGCCACACACTGCTTCCCCCTGGCAAGCTTGGTGGTTTGAGTCTCGTTTCTTTTCTACAGCATTCCTTCCTCACCTCCCCACTCTGGCCCCACTCCCCTCACTCTCCTTTTCCTGAACCAGAATATGGAACTCTAAGAACACTGGCACAAGGCTTTCTGTGTCTGTGGTGTCAGCAACTGCGTTTCTGCACGTGTGTGTGGACATGATGTGGCACAATTAAGAGTCATTCTCCACACCCCACCAGCACTATTCACCTGTGCAGCCTTAGAAACGTGTACATCCTGGTGTGCCACTCAGAAACTCTGATACATTGGATCTTGCCTGAGGCATGGTATCTGTATTTTGAAAAAGTTTCCTGGGTGATTTCTGTAGGAAGAATAGTGGAATCCTGAAACAGCCATGTCATCTTCCTAACTAATTCATTTTCTCGCTATGTTATACAGTCACTTATCCTCTTAAGCCTCAGTTTGAAAGATGGAGAACCATTCATTTATCCCTTCATTCTTTCAGAAAGTATGTATTATGAATCTACCATGTGCTTTGCATAAATGAATATTTTTCCAGGAAATTTCAGTCTAGTGGAGTAGACTGATTTAAATTTGATAGGTATGTATAAAGACCTTGGAGAGTTGAAGCTACCAGTTCTCTCGAGGGATGTCAAGGTTGGGAAGACTTCACAGATCAAATGATATTAGCTAGGTTTTAAATGATAAATATACTTTTACTAGGAGGAAGAGGAAGGGGATTTTAGCAAGAAGGGGGAGCATATTTAAGACAGAAACATGAAACATGTGGTTTATTAAGGCTGTGGTCTGAGAAATAAAATAATCAATGAGGTAATATTGGGAAGTGTGACTAGGAAGATAGGTTAAGACTGAACTTTGAAGGTTCTGAAAAAACATGCTGAGGAATTTGGATTTTTTTCTTGTGGAAAATGAGTTACCAGTTTTTTCTTTGCCTGTTTTTAACATGGAAATCACTCATACACATATGCACACAGAGACATAATTCCAGAGGTAAATTTAGTATCAGATGGAAGAGAGTGGGACAGGAAAACTGATAACAAAGAGAAAGAAGGGAAAGATTTGAGAGTCACTCTCAGGTGAATCAACAGACTGTAATGACTAACTCTGAGTGATAAGAAAACAATATTCATTTCTACTTAACTGGTTTGAAGACAAAACGAAATTAAATCAAAATATTTTGAAAACGCAAAAAAACTTGCAGTGAGGAAAGTCAATGTAGAAATCTCTAAAAAGACAAACGATCCAATTATTCAAGTTAATAGCTTAAAGGATATTATCACTTGGATATAGACAGTGTACATACGTTATTTAATGAAATTGAAAGAAGGATGTCTTGGTTTGGTAAAATGATACGACTTTTTTTACATAATTTGAAATATATGGAATTCTAAAGACTCAGTTTTTCTCCAGTTCTAATTTTCCATTTTAGCCTATACAGGCTTAAATACTTTTTTTGTTGTCACCATAGTTCCTTTAACAGTATAACAATGGTTAAATTATTCATCAGCATCCCATAGACTATGGCCCAATGAATTACTGGATAAAAGGTGAATTATTTGACATTATTCTACATGTCTGTGAGTTTAGTTCAAAGAAATGACAAATCCATATGCTCAACTTTTATTTTTTAACATCCTTATTGGAGTATAATTGCTTTACAGTGGTGTTAGTTTCTGCTTTAGAACAAAGTGAATCAGCTATACATATACATACAGCCCCATATCTCCTCCCTCTTTTGTCTCCCTCCCACCCTCCCTATCCCACCCCTCTAGGTGGTCACAAAGCACCAAGCTGACCTCCCGGTGCTATGTGGCTGCTTCCCACTAGTTATCTATTTTACATTTGGTAGTGTATATATTTCCATGCCACTCTCTCACTTCGTCCCAGCTTACCCTTCCCCCTCCCCGTGTCCTCAAGTCCATTCTCTATGTCTGCGTCTTTATTCCTATCCTGCCCCTAGGTTCATCAGAACCTTTTTTTTTTTTAGATTCCATATATATGTGTTAGCATACGGTATTCGTTTTTCTCTGACTTACTTCACTCTGTATGAGTCTCTAGATCCATCTACCTCACTACAAATAACTCAATTTCGTTTCTTTTTATGGCTAATATTCCATTGTATATATGTGCCACATCTTCTTTACCCATTCATCTGTCGATGGTCACTTAGGTTACTTCCATGTCCTGGCTATTGTAAATAGAGATGCTCAACTCTTGAATAAGGGAGTGATGTGGTGGGGAATGGGGTGAGGTGGGACGATCACTATGCAAAGGCGAACATGACTTCTCTATGATGCTTCCCTGTACTTACTATGTTCTGGTGTACAGAAGGGTGGGAATAGAACTGAAAACCCTGACTACAAATATACTTTTTGTTGTTGTTTATATAGACTTTATTTTTCAGAAGTTTTAGGTTCATAGCAAAATTGAGAAGATACAGAGATTTCCCATATACTTCCTGCCCCAACACATGCAGTCTCTCCTACAATCAACGTCTCACATCAGAAAGGTAAATTTGTTACAATTGGTGACGCTACATTTATACATCAAATCCATTATATTATGGTTCACTCTCGGTGTTGTACATTCTACTGGATTTGACAAAGGTATAAATGATGTGTATCCAACACTACAGTATAATAAATAGCTTCTGTGCTCCACCCATTCATCCCTCTGTCCCCTCTAACCGCTGGAGATCACAGATCTTTCCACTGTCTCCTAGTGTTGCCTTTTCAAGAACTTCATATAGTTGGAATCATATAGTATGCTGCCTTTTCAAATTGGCTTCTTTCATTTAAATATTCATTTAAAAAAAGTTTTTCCATGTCTTTTCACAGCTCAATAGCTCATTTCTTTTTAGCACTGAATAATATCCCATTGTCTGGATGTGCCACAGTTTATTTATCCATGTATTTACTCAAGGACAACTTGGTTGCTTCCAAGTTTTTACAATTATAAGTAAAGCTGATATAAACATCCATGTACACGTTTTTGTGTGGACAT
Organism: Orcinus orca; assembly: GCF_937001465.1. NCBI lineage: Eukaryota > Metazoa > Chordata > Mammalia > Artiodactyla > Delphinidae > Orcinus > Orcinus orca. The sequence goes on along the minus strand of NC_064565.1, from coordinate 36,378,409 downwards.
AAGTTTTCAATGCATTTGGGTAAACACCAAAGAGTGCAATTGTTAGATTTTATGGTAAGAGTATGTTGTTTTCTAAGAAAATGCCAAACCCTTTTCTAAAGTGGTTATATCATTTTGTGCCTCCACAAGCAATGAATGTGATTTTCTGTTGTTCTACATTCTTGCCAGCATTTGGTGTTATCAGTGTTTTAGATTTTGGCCAGTCTAATAGGTGTGTAGTGATATCTCCCTGTCATTTCCCTAACTAATGACATATGATGTTGGACATCTTCTCGTATGCTTATTTGCCATCTGTATATCTTCTTTGGTGAGATGTCTGTCCAGGTCTTTTCTCATTTTTAACCAGGTTGTTTTCTTATTGTTGTATTTTAAGAGTTCTTTGTATATTTTGGACAACACTCCTTCATCAGACATGTCTTTTGAAAATGAAGACATGTCTGTGGGTTGCCTTCTTATTCTCTTGTCAGTGTCTTTTTCAGAGCAGAAGTTTTTAATTTTTGTGAGGTCCAGCTTCAGTCCCGAAATCAATGATTTCTTTCATGGATATTACTTTTGGTGTTGTATCTAAAAGTCATCCTTATACCTAAGTTCATCTAGATTTTCTTCTGTATTGTCTTCCAGTAGTTTCATATTTTTGCATTTTATATTTAGGTCCCTTTTGAGATAGTTTTTGTATAAAAAGGTATAAAGTCTGTGCCTAGATTCATTTTTCTTTTATGCACAGATGGCCAGTTTGAATTTACTTTTGCTCAAAGAAAATAATTTAATCAGGGATGGACATTATGTTGTTTAGGAAAGGGTTGTTATGAACCCCATTTCTTATGTATGGTAGGCTCTTGGGTCCTGCCTGGAAACTGAAAGATCAGACAAGGAGAACTAACACCATTCTGGAAAAGAGTATAGAGCCATAACTCTGAAAGACAAGTAGTCTTGTCAATGTCTTACCTTTAAGAAATTGTTGATATACAACAGAAATTTGTATTTTCTTATCTTGGATAAGCATTTTTTGCCTTGGGAGATGTGTGTGTTCTGTCTGAAAAACTCCCCATGAGAGTCTAGAAGTTAGCAAATACAAAGAGGGGCCGTATTCTGGACTAAATAAATCAGTCATTCAGAAATATACTGCTGAGAATTATTGCGTACTGCATAACACCCTGGTACAGGAGGGGGCCAGATTCTTTTGGAACACCATCCTTGAGAGCAGGGAGTTGTATTTGTCTAAGGAAAATTGAAAGGGGTGCTCCTTTAGGAGAGATTAAAAGGAGGTAAGCCTCAAGAAGTAAAACAAGGTCAGGAACAGGGGTCTGCTAATAAAGAGACTGTTCAGTCAAGTTCCTGGCTTGCAGTTGAACCAGGTTTAATAAAAGTATTATTTTTAAAGTAGTGGGTGGGGACTAAGGGAAAAAGAAAAACAAACAAAAACAGATGATGCATTTACCCAAGACTAACAAGAACAGAAGGTATTACCACCCCATAAGCTGAAGGGGCAAGTGATGGGATTGTTAAGGGGTACTCAGAGGAGTGGGCCACTTAAGATCTTTGTCCTTTGGGAGGTGGATGACCTGTAGTGGGAGCCACTGGAATATGTCTTCATGTCATTTTGCTTCCACTTTCCAAACATATCCCTTTATCTCTCATTGGCTAAACTGCAGAAGCCAAAGGGAAAAGGATCTTGTAGAGTCAGTTCTGACAACCCAGTTTCCCAGAGCACAAAGCAGAATGGGATGTACAAAGGTAGAGAATAGATCTGGAAGGGTAGAACATATGCAACACAGCAACCACCTGTTTTTGAGTGTGTGTGTGTGTGTGTGTGTGTGTGTGTGTGTGTGTGTGTGTGTGTGTGTGTGTGTTTGAGAGAGACAGACAGAGAAAGAGAGAAGAGAGAGGTGTTTTTCCTTTAGTCTTTGAGTCTAACAGGAAGGTTTCAATATTGTTATTTCCTCTACTTTCTCCTAATTGTCCAATAAAGTATTTTTCCAGTCTTGTACTACCACCAAAATGAAAGAAGGATTCAGTATGAAAAGGGTAGCCTTACCTGCAGGATGCTTCTGCTAAGGCCGGCATAGTAAGGACTGCCATGAACCAAAGAATACTATGAATCTGGGAGTCTTAGAAAGCAACAATGACTTAAGACCAAGATATAGTAAGAAGAAGCAACCAAGACTTGAAGGCACTATAGTATATAAGTGGACTCGGAAGTGGATTTGAGACCACCCTCTTTAGATTTTGTTTTCAAAATACACAAAAAAGATGACACATGATACAATTCATGGATAATTTATTATATCACATTATTTTGAAAACATCTATAGTCACTAACTAGTAAAAAGAGTCATCTTTACTTATTTCCAGATTGCTCTGCATGGGTCTTGAGGAGGAGATTCCAAATTTATTTTGACTTTTTGATTATTTAGAGCCATTCATCAAGAATATTTTGCAGCTTTCAACCTTTCTTCAGAAACATTCATTTGAATGAGAGAGAGTATTCTGCAAATTGACTCCCAGGCTGATTTCTTACTATCATTCAGAATGGATTTGGGCCAACTCCTTCAGCCATTAGCTACATGATACAATTTGATTTTAATAATGCATTCCCAAATACAAATAGAAATGACTATTGTGTGAGTATATGTTTTGAACTATCTGTTCATCATCGTTAAGACAGATAAGTGAAAATTTATCCCATTTCTAATTTCTGTTAATTAGTAATTAGATCCCTTTGATTTTTTGGTTCCATTTAGACAGTAATTAACAAAAAGACTAACCCTTTTTCTTGGAAGAAAAATACAGTGAATGCCTCTTGAGAAAAATATATCATGTGCAGAAAGTCACAAGTTTGTCAGGAAGAGGTAATTTATTTCATATATAATGGCAACTAATATAAAAATGAGTGGAAGAATCTTTTAGGAAAGTCATTTGGCATCCTCTGAATATTAAATGGATATATATTTACTTCTATGAGAGTGTTTGTTTTTACCTTTTTGTGTGCTGGCACTAAATCCACTGTAGTCTCAGTAGTTTGAATAATGGCATTCTAATTAAAAATTTTTACTAATAATCACCCATCTTAGCTATATAATCTCTCTCTATATCACACACATATAGCATAATTTCTAGCTCTTATGCGTCAATCATCTAGGGATCAATCTAGGGATTTGAGTGGAACCTCTACAAACATCTCATATCAACACACACAGATATTTTATACTTCAAAATCCATTGTATTGACAATTACATATCCAAGATTCATGTTCTAGATGCTCTAAGTATGGGAATTTTTTCTCAGATTTCATGGAATTTTCACTAACACAGTATCTGGATGTTAACTAATGTAATTAGTTAACTAATGTTAGTTAATTAGTTAATTAATGTTAGCTAATTAGTTAACTAGTTAACTAATGTAATTGCCCTGTACTTTTAAGAAAGCATTCTTACTTTTTAAAACAACCATTAGTATAGCCCAAAGAAAAAATTGCTAATAAATATTCTAAAATTGTTTTTTGATATTCATTCATAATACATCATTAAAGCTCAAATTTTATTTGAATTCATCTCTATTAAAATATAGAAAAATCTGTATATATTAGTCATTATTGTCTGTTTTAAAATAAAAATATTTTCAATTAGTCAAATATAACATGTTTTGATTACCAACTATTGCACTCGATATTCATATGCAAAATGTAATCCAAACTTTACTGGGAGAATTCTACTAGGCTAAAACACTTTAGTGTAGAACACTTAAATAAACAACATTTGTTATTCAATATTATTTATGCTTTAGGCAGCACTCTACATTTTTCTGTTTTTGGTTTGGAATATGTAATATATTGTACACACACACTCACACATACCCACCCCAAAGTGACAGTTCTTCTTGATTTCAGCCATTGGTTATGGCCAATTTTTTATTTTGTTAAAATATTCCACTCTCTTTTCATGTTTAATGTGCTCTCCCTTGAACAGATATTAAAGAAATATTTTCCATTTTTTTACACATGGATATAAAGAATAAAAATAATTTAGTGAAAACACTTTCTCAACTCAAATTTTAAATAATCAAGATAAATCCAAGATCTTAACGTGAATTGATTTACTTAGTTCAAATCATTTTCTTGAGTGCTCAGAAAGGGTATATGTGAACGGACACTGCCATAATTAGAGTACTGAAGAGATAGTGACAGTTTATGGCCCAGAGCCCCTGAGCAAATAATCCACTTTATAAAATATAGGGGAATCAGACCCTTTGGCTTACTTTTGCCTTGAGGCACATGTTCTATCCTCCCACTAAAAGACCGCGTGTAACGAAATATCATAACTCTTCTTTCAATGTTCTTTTCTTTGCTTAAAATGTCTCCAAGTCAAGAAGTGAAGAGTTACTATTTTTTATTTCTTTACAGCATATTCAATTTCAAAAATTTTGGAACAGGACTCACCATGGAAAATGTTCAAACTTTATCCTCTTGATAGATACTAGATAGATACTTCAGAATGAGATCAATATGTCCTCACATTTAAATAGAACATCCCATTACATAGAGGCAGGCTGTCAAGATTGGATTGCATGTATAATCTCCTTTAAAAGAATTAAAGCTTCCAAATGAATATGATGAAATAGAGTAGAAAATAATACTCTCATTGCCAATCTATCATTTTAAAGTAATACCTAGGCAGTCCATCAGCACCAAAAAGATAGGGACATCTGCTACACATTTCTGAGACAGCCTCATTTACATATTTGTAAATATTAAATACAAATTTAGAAATTGATATTTTCTTTTTCTTCATAAGCGGTCATAAATCATTGATGGAATCTGAATATGCTCGAGATGAATTGATTCTTCCTCTGGTCCTCTTAGAGGAATAGCTACTTTTTTTGTCCATATTCATAACATTCTGCACTATGATAGGGTATTTGTAAAAAATAAAGATGTCTATACTTTTCTACTTCCTCCCCTCTCTTTAGTTACTAAATATATCTAAATGTAATGTTTTGTCTAGTTTTCTGTCTAATTACATCACTGATTCATATTCAGGTATCTAGTAGATAGCTGTTTTTATTCCTTTTTACTGTATTTTCTCAGTTTCAGGTTTATATGAGATGTGCCAGTGCAATAGAACATACTCATAAATTTAGTTAATTTTCTAAATTCTAAGCTAGGGCTGAAAAAAAATATTTTCTGGCCTTTGCTCATTGAGAATACTTTTTAACCAATATTTAATCTATGTGAGAAATTCTTTTTACAGTATATTCTCTGGTTCTTGTTTTCTTATTCCTTATTGACTCTTTAATCTAATGGTACTTTAAAAATGTACTTGTTAAGTAAATGGCAAGTAAGATATAATGAAATATGAAGGTCAATTTACAAATGAGTATATTCCAAATGCTCATTTGCAGATCGGCTGTTTGTAACTAGTAACATATTTTTCTATAGAATATATGTGTTAGGTTCCCAGGCTAGCCTATATATAAATCATACTATTTAATCAATGCCAATTATACTAGCCTTGGTTCTTGACAGCAGGAACCCTGCTACTTCACGGAAGAGGAGAATGAGGAGGATAATGAAGATAATTACTCTCCCATCCTCTGTTTTTTTCTTGGATTCAAAACTGTCTCAATACCTTTTTGGAATATTCAATTTTTTAAAAAATTACACCTTTAAGCCTTCCTTTCTGCATCTATCTCCAATTTAAAATAATCCATTCTACTGATTCCTAACCACTTCAATATACTTTCCATAGCTAACATTTTTTACGCTCTTACTATATGCCAAGAGTAATTATAAATGCTTTATGGTTATTAAGTTATTTCATTGTAACCACAATTCTGTGATGTGGGTACTAAAATTATCACCATTTTACAGATGTGGAAATGGAAGAAGAATGGGATTCAGAGATTTTTCACACAATGAGAAAGTGACATGTCTGGTCTGAAGCACACTCATTCCATCCCAAACCCCATCCCATTGTGGCCCTCAATCCAAGGTCTACCCAGTGCTAGCCTCCTCCCTGCCTTGTTACACGCTGCCATCAAACTACCCATTTGTTCACACAGCTGATCTAAGCCAGGTTTTAGGAATGAAGCAATATTTTTTAATCTAATTATTACTGTCTCTTCTAAATCTTCTCAGAGGAATTTAAAAAGACAATGTTTCTGAATTCAGATAAATATCTTATGGGGATAATTTCCATTGAAAAGAAAAGTGAAGGAAAGATAATGCCCTGTTCAGGAGAGAGAGGTACTCTTGGTTATAAGCCCACTTGGGTTTCCTCCTCCTTCTAATAGGGGTTTCCCTCCTTCCACATTTCTTTTAAAAAATATTCTTCCTGTTATAGAAATATCATCTAGTATCTAGGAATTCCATAATTTTTAGAATATAAAAAGCATAGAAAGATTTAAAAAAAGAAATCTTAAATCCTATTCAACAGAGAATTTAAATGTTAAATTTTTCTATACTTTTATTCAATACCTCATCTCCTGTAGTTTGTAAATAGAGACCCAGTTGAGAAGACTAATAGCAGATTTCTTTCTTTTTTAAACTTAGTATATGACATTGGCATTCTCCTCAAGTTTTTACCAAATTTTTACAGATGTGATGTAAAATGCAAAATGAATCATATCTTATCATGTACTCTGAGTAGAAAGCATGGATACACAGGTCTTAGATCTACTGGCCATTTGTAAACAGGAGTTTGTAATTCAGGGACTGGCTTGAAAACATCTTTACCTTTTTGTCCTATAAAGGCTGGATTTTGTAATGCAGTTATATGTGTTTGGAAAACATGTGATAAAGTTTACATCTCCAGATAAACAAAATCGATTCAATTGTACAGGCCACAACTTGATGGACTTAATGACAGGCAGTGTGGATTGCTGAAATAAATGAAGCCCAAATGGTTTGCTTTCAAACTCTAAAAGTAAGACTGTTTTTTCCCTCATCTTGAACATTTTGAGAAATTAAGAGCAGTTTTTGAAAGCACAGTACCTTTATTTTTCATATATATATATGGCAGGAAGCCGTTTAGTCCTTGTCACCTTTTATAAATGTCAGTATGAAAACAGGCCAATGGTGGGCTGATTCTATAAAAAAAGATATGAAAAAAGAGTAACTTACCTTCTATCACTCACTATCCAGTCAATCGATTTCTATCACTCACTAGCCAGTCGATTTTCTTTCTTATTGAATTAGAGCTAACAATATTCAATGATAAAATATTTTAATGATCAGTTTTCCAGAATAATTTAGACTTTGATAATTCACATGGTTGTCCTCCCCCTATACTTTAAAGTCTCAACATATAGGGCTTTAATACTGAAATAAAAATTACTCTGTGTGTGCACTGTAATAGATACAGAACCTTAGGTGGTAAGCACACTTTGGTAACTGAGGTTGACTAAATGTTTTGGCTTCAGGTCTGATTGGCTTACAGTGACCTGTTCAATTACCAGGCCTTGCCTTCACCTATCTGAACAATGGCAGTACTGAATCCATCGTTCAGATGCAACTTCAGGACTACGATGCAGGAATTTTCTGCTTTGACTCTATAGAAAATTACTCTCAGTTTTTAAAAGATAACTAAAACTATCAAATCAGCCAGCTTTCAGCTCTGCACAGTCTATCAGTATTAGAAGTTGTAACACCAAATTCGGGAAACATTTTTAACAACCAAATATAACAGAAAAAACTGTACAGATAGAAAAATCCAGGTTTTGAGTCTTTAAAATTCATTTCTGAGAAAGTCTATAGCAAAGATGAAGACTCCAAATGCTTTCACTCTCTATTCATTTCTTTTGTGATATGAAAAAGTGGACAGTCATTTTTACAAGACCCTAGCTATAATTTGAACTGACATCCTTATAGCCAAGTGCATTAAAATTTAGAAGAAATTCCCAAGAGTAACACTCATAAGGGGTAATATATATGTATATTTCTGTGTATACATATATGTATAAAGGAAAGTGGGTAGGTCAGCAAATACAGGGAAATATATTCATAATAATTAAATGCTTTCTTCTCTCACTAACCCCTGTTCTTTTATAGCCAAAGCGTTTGCTTAAGAAAGCTGATTCAAAAAGGACTAAATGAATCTTGTTCTTTTGGTAGTTGGACCATTTTATCTTATCTTGGTTAGAACTAGTAAATAATTCTCAGCAGTGTGAAGAAAATCCAGCTCAGTTGCTTGCATTCTAAATCAATCTCAGGTTTAAGAGAAGGTGCAGGCTTAAAAGTTATTACAACTCCACTGTTTTCTCTGATAAATTACATGAATAACATTTGAGACAATGCATTGTTAAATATTTATGTCTAGTACTATAGAACCAAGAAAAGCACAAGAACCCCTAGAAGAATAAATATATTTACCTAAATAAATTACTAAGACAAATATACTCCTATGTGCTCTGTACCAATAAACAGTAGGTATTCACTAAATTGTAGAATATAAATGGTTCATTTCCTCTAAATGTACACTGAAAGATCTATAACATGTTACACATTTCCTGTGCTTTGCATATATATTTCAATATTCATCATGAAAAGCCTTGCTTATGTGTCAATATACATTACTTTGCATATATTAAGAGGGTTTTTTTTTTAAATTTTAGCATTACAGATGCTATTTATATGGAGGAAGGCTCAGGTCCTATTTCATGATTAACCCTTTCACAGCTCATCCTTTTTTCTCTACATGACATTTGCACAAAATGAATTGCTTGCTTAGACACAGCTAACTAAATAAAAGCAGGCCAGAGCTGATAGTATGAAAAATGGATTTTCATTACTGTTTCATTGATTCTTGTAAATAAGGGCCTGAGGCCTGCTCCGAAAAGGCTGCAAACGGTAATAATTTAATCTGAGGTGACATAGACCAAAATGTATGTGGACAAAAATCATCCTTGAATATTAAACAACAGCCTCAAGACAGAGAAAAGTGTTGCAGGCGAATTTAAATGTATGCAGATCGGTGGGTAACATATTTAAAAACAGAAATTAAAGATTCCTGTCATAAATCACATTTGCTGCCATGGATATGCCTTGTTATGCTGGCGTTTAAGAAAACCTGAAAGGTTAAGGCAGTTGGTGCATTAAATCGTACAAGGATAATTAATACTTTTCTTGTGGCTATTTATAAGAAATGGAAAATATAGTCAGATCAGCTGTGGCACTGTAGTAATTTGAGGGGGAAGCAATGAAAGCATGAGTCAATAGTTTTAACTGGACAAATGTCAAATGCTTAATGATGCAGTATCCCAATTTGGAAGCTGTTTGAAAGTTGTATATTTTTTAAATGAGATAAAATAGTTCATTCTCATACTACAAATATAATTTATTTGCCGCTCATCTTTTTCGTATTGCCCAAGGAAAAAAAAAATTCACATGGAATTTTTTCTTTTTGGTAGTTATTATACCTCGGTCACCTATGCTATAGATATATGAAAATAAATACCATTTCTGGCATCAAGTATCATAAATTCAGCCTTTCACTATGTCTCAAAATATAATAATGACACTATTTTTTTAAATGACTAATTTGCTTGTCTCATCAGGAATCAGATTAGTAACATCAGAGGACACTCTCACTGCTTCCCCAGAAGAAAATCTACATTTGTCACTCAATGAATTTAGGTCTATGATTATTCTCTTTTTAAAAATCCTTTTATGATATCTTATTAATTTTCTCTGCTCTGAAAATCAGTGCTTTTTATTGATATTAGTATCATGAACTATGTAAATGTTCCCTCATAGACAGAAGGCATATAGCACCAAATCCTCAGCATACGAAAGAGCCATTTATTTTGCAGGGCAGTACTACTTGTATAATATTCCTTTGAGCTAAGAGAAAGGATTGGTTGGCCTTTAGAAAGAAAACTATTTTTTTATGGATAAAATAGTCTCACAATTATAGGTGTATTATTTGTGCAAGATATAATCTAGTTTACAGGGTGTTTTGCTTTTTAAATTGGTTTTAAAATAACAGTGGGGTTTGAATCTATCACAATTCTTGCCCTATCATATTTTAGTACAAAAGCAGTATGAGATAAATAAACATATTTTCTTTAAAAAAAAATACTTGTATAGATTGTATGCAGAGACTTTTCTGGCTACAAATCCATTAATACTTTCATGACTGAAACCAGTCTAGATACCTTAACAAAAAGAGCTCAAATGAACATTTATTACGACGGCCTTTTACATATCTTTTATATACACAAGTCACATAAAGTGAGTTCTGGGGTTTTGCTAGATTATGCCATCACTGAATGTTCCCTGTGGCCTGAGAAACCAAACAATCCATTGAGACTCTCATGGTCCTTTAAATAGGGTGAGTTAGGAAGCCTTGTTTACCCACCATTGATAGATAACACTAAATCGAGGTGATAAAACCATTTTCACATTAACACTCCCACTCAGTATTGAGGTCATTGGGTAGAGCAATAGTTATGTAGACCATCTTTCAATACACTTACACAACTGAGGACTCTCCTATAACTTTATCTTTGCTGGTATTAAGCCTCATAAGAAAATGCTCTATAGTGATTCTGAATGTGTGAAATTACTCTAGTAGAAGTTATGAGATTTGTTTTAAAACGGTAGAAAGTTTGTTCAGGAAAAAAAAAATTCTCATGCAAAAGAAAAAAAAAGGAGAATAGACTGAGTGAAGGAGACCTTCCTTGTTAATATCTGCAGGTTTGTAATTGCTTAAGTTTTTCACCCTTCCCCTGTGACTCAATATCCAGAGACATTGCCTCATAGGTAGACGATGAACACCAATACATCTAGCCTGACAAATATTCTGTGAGTAATGCCCCCATTGGCCAACAGTCCTTCCAATTTGAGCAAAAATGGTGTGGCTTCTGGGGAATGAAGCTGGTTTAATATCACAACAAACTTCCTAAGCATGTAAATTCAGAGCACATGATCTGGCAAGTTTGAAGCCCTTTCAGCAGAATGAAACTGACAAGGTCATAGGAAGAATGGAACTCCTGTCTTCACACGCTAGCCTCAGACACTGTGGATTAAATACAATCTCTACTTAAAGCAAATTGATCCTGGATCAGAAGCTTCCTGATATAAAGAAAGAAATGCTAGGGATTAAGTTGTGATTGAAACAAAAATGGTTATCTTTGGTTATCTTTTCTGTAGACCAGACCTTAAGTCATTATAATCTTTGCTAATGATTAATGTCATGATTGCCAATTTGGTGATCAATTTAAAAAATATTTGTCAGATTGCTTTAAACTTAAGTGTAAGGCTATTTTCAGTTTTCAAAGTTCTTTTTAGCTATTGGTATTAAACACACATAACACATTTCCCTGGAAGCAGATATAACCCAGCTGTTAGGAATAAGATAGGAAAAACAGACTAAACATGAGTTGCGAGTTGAGAATTTTTCTTGAAGAGAAAGCCTCTGTAAGTTATACTGCAAGGTGTTGGATCTAGGGAATAACATTTTATGCCTCAATGTCACTTACTATAGCAGAACAGCCCAAACCTTTGCAAGATGTGAAATATTTCCTATGTAATAGTAGACTATTGTCTAGACTACTGTCAAGGGTGGATTAGCAAGAATAGGGACACAACTTTAAAGTCAAACAGCAATACCAGCAGTCCTAGAAATAGGTTTGATTTATAGGCCAATAAAGTATTTTCTAAAATCTACAACCTAAAGGTATAACTAATTTTTCCATTTGGATGTACCAAAATGGATACAATATGAACGGAGAATTAAAAAAAAAAAAAATGGAGCTCACTAGCTAAATACAGTAAGAAGGAGATAGGACAAAATGGGAGTGATCATAGACACTAATCTCTTAAGAGCCGTAATGGCTCCTGTGGGTCTGTTATTGCCTGCGTAATAAATATATCTACTGTGCATGAGCATTAACCTCTGCAAAATATCATGAGGACGTGTAGCACATGGACCTGTAAACATTAGCGGCAGCTGCACTGATATATAAGTGTACAATGAAATGACTCCAAAGTAGCCATAATGTCTTATCACAGCAAGCTTGGTGAATGCCAATGCATTTACATGATCAAAGAGACAAATGAATTGGCTTTAAATGTATCATTAGTTGTGAACTTCACGATCCATCATAATTGACACTGCCTTTCAGTGTCATGCAGAATAAAGTATATTAAAGCTGTGGAGAAAGCTATGGCTTCAAGGTTTCCACATAGATCTGAGCATTGGGTGTGAAGAAACAGTACTATTTTAGACAATGGCAAACATGCTTTAGATCTGTACTCAAAGTAAACTTTAGGGAACATGTATCATTTGACCAGATAAAATCTCGACGGTATTTCTTAAGCAATCATTGGTTGTAAGGCACACCTCATAAACAGAAAACAATACTACAGAAGAGGAAAGTAGTGGAAATGTTCCATTTAGCTTAGGTTCCAGAATGTGATTTCCCAGTGGTAACCCTGGTAAATAACCAAGTGATCTTAAACATCCCTTAGGCATATTTTTAATCAAGTAATTCTACTTCTAAGACCACATGATTCTTATATCATGTATAAAGATCACCTGAGTTATTTGTAATGAAGAAAAATTACAACCTATATTATATCCAACAACAGGGGAATGGATAAACATGTAAAATATTATCAGCTCTAGTCCTTTGAATTTTCAAAGAATATTTAATAACTTGCTGGTATACTTTTAAAAAAGCAATTAAACAAGAATAAGATAAAACTGTATAGCTAATTTTGTAGAAAAATGTTTGTATCCATATTAGAAGTATTGGAAGGAAATACACAAAAATATTAACAATGCCTTCACTTAAATATCTGAGATAATTTTTTCTATTAACTTTTCAATATTTTCCAAATTTTATAAAATTATCATAAAGAATTTAATTGATCATAAATATTTTATAAATAAGAAAAAATTTGAAGAAATCATCCAATAAAGTTATCATATAAAGTCCTTTCAAGGAGACTAGGATCTCTTTTCTGTCTATCTTCAGATCAATTACATTGATTTTCTTTCTTTTAAAGCATAGTTTTGTTAAGGATGTCATTTCTACGTAGTGATGATGAGAGTAAAGGAGAGAATATCCAATATGGAATTATCACTAAAATACGTTTTAGAATGCAGGAATCTTCTCTTATTAAATCATCCCAATAAATATTCATTCATATCCCCATTACTCCATGTGGCCTTGTCAGCTAGATAAACATATAAACATTACATGAGTCACGTTTCTTGATCTTAACTTTGTTTCAGGTCAACCCAGGACTATTGAGTAGACCAGGAAGAGATTCCTTTTTGCCTTTTAAGGCACACTGTTAGGCGAATACATGGACAATACATGCAGACTTGACCTCTGAATGTTAATACCCAAATGCCTACTCATTATCTCCATTTTGAAATCCACTACATGCTGCAAACTCAAAATCGACAAAACTTTTTTCAGGAGTCCCTTCAAATGCTGTCAGCCACTCAGTAGCGTAATTATAAACTGGAATATTATTTGTGACTTTTCCTCTCTACCTTCACAAATAACAGTCTCCCAGTCCTATAGATTTACTACCTCTATAGGTCCTTAATCCATTCACTGCTCTAAATCATTTCTTCTGTTATCCTAGTCCAGGCTACCATTATCTGCAACCTCCAACAGCCTCCCAATAGTTCTTCCAATACTCAGGGTGAACAGACTAGTTTTTGCCAATCCATTCTCACCCTGCAGACAAAGTCACGTTTCTAAAACCCTAATCTTTTCATGGCATCTACCTACATGACACCCATAGCCTTTAAGATAAACACAAAGGCCTTAGCACAACCTTGAAGTTGTTTCATGATCTGTCACTGCTCCACTCTCTGATCTCGTCTTTGTCTGCAGCCTTCTGTCCCTTCACAGGCTCACACTGCTTCAGTTACTGTTAAGATTCTACCATGCTTCTTCTTACCACCTAGCCTTGGCACATGATTTTCCTTCTGCAGGAATTCTCTTCTCCTTCCTGTCCAGCCCCCAAATCCACTTCTTCAACTAAATAAACACCAGGTAATTCCTACTTAACACTAAGGTCTTGTCTTAGAGTCACTGATTCCTCTAGATTTAGATAGGTACCCTGCTTCCTTCCTTCCATTTCATCCTTCTCTACCTCGAATATGAGACTTATTTATTGTATTGTGATTGTAGAATAATTACTTGTTTTCTCCATTAAAGGACTTGTTCTGTGAGGTCTGGAAGGGTATGTCATATTTAATGTTATATATGCAGTTCCTAGCTATGCTTCATAAAGAATAAGTACTTAATATTTTAATGTATAAATAAATGAAAGTATTATCACTTTTAAAATTTAATGTCAAACATAAAAAGTAATCCTTAGTATTTATTTCTGCAATGTAAGACTATTCTCATCAATTAGATATTCTTCATGTTGAATCATAATTATGGTGATGATTATGGCTAAGACTTCATGGTATTTACTATGAATCTTGTTTTGTTCTGAGTACTTAATGTATATTACTTAATTTAATCCTTTCAACAACCCCAAAAGGTGGTGTCATTATGTCCATTTTACACATAAGGATGCAGAGGCACTGAAAGTTTAATTTTTCTCAAGGTCACACAGCTAGTAAGTGGTTATACTAGGGTTCTATGTCTACAGTAGTATACAAACCCAACATTTTGAAGTATATATATGTAATATCCCACCGCAGTCCCAGTCAGGGGTGAGTTGGGGTTGGGGAAACTCTTTTCCATGCAGTCATTCATGGAACCAGGCTGATAAATTTCTGCCAAACCTAAATACATGTTTTTCAAGATCATCTTAAAAGATGACATCCAGACAATGAAAGGAGAAGGCTCTGTGGGACAGAACTAGATAATGCACATCACTTCTACTCACATTTAATTGTCAAAAACTCATTTCAAATGACCGTGTTAAGACACATGATCATCCTAACATCAAGGGATGGTGAAAAATATGTTCGGGGGAAAAGGAAATAGACATTTTTGATGAATGATTTTCAGTTTCTACCATAGGGGCTGAGGCTGGATTTGAAACCAGACAGCATGACTCCAGTGCCCAATACTGAAGACTTTACTAAACCTCTAACAGGAATGTGCCACACTTATTTAATTCATATCCTAATTAAATGCATTTAGTATGTCTTAACGCTATATGCTTCCTGCTAAAACAACATAGATTGTATGTATTTTTCAGTGTTTGGACTCAATTTGACAGCTTTTTGTCCCTCATATGTTTACATAGCAAGTAGCTGGCATAATTTGTTCTGAATATCTAATGGAAAGGATTGGTAATGTCATTACCAAACCTTTATCTGAACCTGCGTAACTATATATTTGTGATTATGTAATAATAATTATATAGTTAACTATAGACAAAGCATTTTCCACTCCTCTAAGGATATTTGGCTAAAGCCAAGAAGAAAACTGGTTGGCCAAATTTAATAACATTATTATGTAACACTTACAAATGATGGTTTAAGAGACAAACCCGTGGGACAATTTTATAAGTTACATAGAAGTTAACCAATTTTAGCTGAATAAAATCTGAGGGACATTTTCCCTAGGGTACTACAAATGGCAAAGGTTGTCAGAAAGAGGGGGCAAAAAAAGCACAGCTGACAGATGTTCAACATATAAAGTGGAATATCAAAGGGGTTATCAGAAAAAGAAGTTAACTTTAGGTCAGTTACAAGCAACTTGAAACTTGAAAAAATGTCAACCCAAAATATTCCTCTGAGATTGCTTTGCTGTTTGGGATATACAGATAATTTGAGAAATTAATTGTTAATGACATAATTTTTTTTTATCAGAGAGGCTGTGGAATTATGGTTCTTTAATTTGTATTAGTTAATATACCAGTGAAGTGAATGATCCCCAAACTTAGTGTTTAAAACAATGATTTATTTTGGGTCATCATTTTGTACATAACAGTCAGGAATTTGAGAGGTAGTAACTGGGCAACTCTTGCTTGGATCACTTACATAGTTGTAAGTGTTGTCTCTCATATCAATATTTTACATAAGAAGCGAGCAAAGGTCAGGTTTTACTGTTGAATATTATTCTATGGTGTTCAGGTAAAATGGACACTTGCAGCATACCATGAAAAACAAAGATAATTTAATGTATGGTGAAAACCAATAATATCATTTGAATATCAAGAACTCAAGTGAGTCATTTTGAGATGATACTGGTAGCCAATATAAAGCAGCAGAGTTTATTATAAACCACAGCAATAATATCCTCACTCCCTCAAAGTATATTTTGTGATTGACAGATAATTTTCAACATTTATTTGATTGATACAAAATTATTCCATCCAGTTTGTTTTCTTAATACCCTTATGAATATTAGCTATAAATGTAGCTATGAAGATTCTTATAAATGTAGCTAAATCAACTGGAGGTTTGCATGAGAGTCTCTTAGCAGATAGAAATCTATTAGAGGATGCTGAAATGTTAACAGGAAATGTTCTCTGAGGGCATTACTGATGGTCCAATCACTTATGAACACCTTCTTGAATAACGTTTTGTTTAAGTGCTACCAAGATCTTCTATAAAGACCATGAAGTAGTCTTTCAATCGAAAAATGAGCCAATTCTTGGAGTAGATTTAAAATTGATTCCTTATGAGAATGCCAATCCTGCTGACATTGTCAATGAGTATTAACTGACTGCATACTATAAACCAGAAGCTGTTCAAGAATAGACCTGTATCACTGCATACACATAAACAGTTAAGTATGTAATAAGTCAGGTGGTCTTATGAAGAAAAATAAAACGGCAAAAAGTATAGAGCAGTATAACAGAAGGGGTGAAGTATGCTGTTTTAGGTAGAATGATCAGGGAGTATCTCAGTCTCTTAGTGACCAAATACAGTGAGAGAAACATGTGGACAATTTTAGAAGAGAATTCCAGACCAAGAGTCTGGTTCTGCTGAGACAGAATTTTTCAAAAATCTCCTCAATGCTTGCTAGTTTCCAAGTCCCACCTGTTCTTCCTGCTCTCTTCTCCCAAAGTCAATGTTCCAGCCCTCAGATGAAAGTTTCTTCTCTTTTCTGCTGTAAGAAAAGATACCTGACCCTGTAACTTATATGGTCAGAAGAATCCTCTCAAGACGGCTGCTTTCCTTGGCACAAAAAGCCTCTTTTAAGGAACCTAATTATTTTGTAAAAGATCTTAATTTTTCAGGCATTTAGTTTTTATTGGCAGCTATTGCTCCCCCAAATCAAATAGGATTTTGCTACTGTAATCCAACTTCTCACCACTATACAATGTTTTTACATGAATGGACTTTTTCAGTGTCCAACAAATTAATTTAGTTCCATGGTTCTCTACCCGATCAGCTTTTAAAATCCTGATGTCCAGATCTTACCCCTAGACCATTTAGATTAGAATCCTGGGATGAAAAGCAGGAATTAGTATTTTAAAAAACAAAACAAAACCTTGCCACATTATTCCAATGTTAGTCAAGGTTGAGAAGTACTGTCATAATCCATAAACCATCAGCAAATTATAAACGCAAAGAATATTAACACACCTTGACCAGTTCCAACTGTTGTTCAGGGGAGAAAACTGAAGCCCAGAGAAGGGAAAAAGCATGGCCAAGGATACAGAACCAACAACTACAGCAGCCTTGTCTGAAAAAAATAAGAACTGAAGAATGCCCGTATCCTTTTCAGAATGGTGGTGGTGTGAAAAAATGGCACAGAATAGGGAGAGAGATGTGAGGAGGTTTTGAATAGCACCATCCGCGCAAGACCTAGTCCTTGGCCTCAGATCCCATACCCTTGAGAGACGGCTGGGTGAAGATGAGAAAGCGTTGCCTTTGGAAATCATTATGATCCAGCTCCATGAAGAGAGGACCTGACCTTCCTTTTGGGGAGAAATATTAGTTAAGCTCTTAAATTGCCTTGTTTCTCTTCACTCTCTTCTCTCCTTTTACTTTCTTAGGATTTTTCATTTTATTTTCTTTTCATAACATTTTCAGTGTGAAGGTTTGGGAAATTACATAAAATTTGAAAGAAGCAAATTTCCAATAAATCTATTTCAGTATAGAATGCCTGCCGCTTACATTCAACATGATTTTTGAATGATAGAATAGTGAAATTGTCTTGAAATTCACCATAATTTTTATTTCCTCATTCTTGGCTCAAATAATTCTAAGGTTTGATGATAAAATCTGTTTTTGATCTAGGTGATAATTGTTGAATTATTATTCACAATATTTAATTTATTCACTCTAACTTAATCATTGCCTTATAGTTTACTTATTCTGACTGCTAGTAAAATTTTTTTTAAAAAATCATTAAGATTGAACATTTTCATCAAAATATATTTAGGTAACAAACTCTTCAAGTTTCTTGTTCTTGATATTTGTTGAGATGTATCAATCTGTAACTCTGGATTTTTTGCCATCCCCCCAAATTTTTTTTCTTGAAAAAATAATTTATTTGATTATTGCTGCTGATTTGTGTTCTTGTTTGGGCTTTTGCATTATATTTTATTTCCTTTAACTGTATTTTATCTTTCTCATTTTTCTTTTTGACTGTTTTCATCTGAGTCTTGGTTGAATTCCTTGAATTTGACTTCTATAAATCAGTTATCTATTGTATCTTATCTGTTATTTTTGAAACCCATCACAGTTTCAATTAAGCAATCATATTTTTTCTTCCTCATGTAATGTTTTCTGATTTCTGGTTGTTCCTATTTTACATTTCTTTCCTCCATGTAAATAGATAAAATATTCTCTCAAATCTTAAGGAGATCATGAATCAGAAAGCTCTGAATATTGTGTTGGGTTTTTTAAATTCTGTTGTGTGGTTTTTATATTGTTTCATTTTGTTTTTACAGTATATCTACTTCATTTAATCAATTCCTCTAAGTATTCAGGAATGTCCCCTTGTTTTGACATAATGCATCTTTTTATAGAACTTGTAGAAGTTTTTTCTGATACTCAGTTAGAAACTTTCTGTTTGTTCTGGCTGCCAATGAAGGACGAGATCCTGCCATATTGAGTTTCTAAAACATTCATTGAGACCACATCCTGTCCTTTTCCCTCATACAGGCTGTGAACGGAGTTCTCTCAGCATTTTATCCACTCAGATCCTGGCCGCATAGCTCCTTGGGGAAATTTTGGTGGTAGAAGAAGGTCAGAAATCTGACCCCAATTCCCTCTTGTGTAACAGCGGTGAGGAAGATGGGGCAGAGGTGAGCTGCTAAATAACACTCGTTGAGTGCTTACCAAGGACTAGGCGCCAGACTGAGCACTTAACCTGTTATTTAAATTTCATAGCAACTCTACGAGGTAGATAACAAATACGACCCCTTTCCACTTTGTATATGAGAAAATCAAGTGATTGGAATTTTTTATATTTTTTCCTAAGATCATGGAACTATTGAGTGAAGAGTCTGGACTGAAGCCACGTTCCTACTCAATTCACCATTTCCCCCTGTTTATCATTTAGTTAAAATCCTTAGAAGTTGGGGGGCACAAAACTATCATCCTTCCTATTTTTGTCACCAATGAAAATTCCCCTCTCCCATTTGATATTCTGTTAGCCATTCCCATGGATCTCTCAGAAGAGTAAAGGTAGAGTTTATAAAAACCATCTTTCCCAGAATTGTCACTCGATTACCAGTTTATCTGACTCCTGAATCATTAATCTCTACCCTTTTTAACAATGTGGGAAACTCAAATTCTAGACATTCTAAGAGGCATGACCTCCAAATTGTTTGATAGCCAGGTCCTTTCAAAAACCTTGATGAGAAAATAATATTTAAGGAATACAACTCAAAGAGTAACTATATAAAATCTTAAGGTGTCTTAGCTCTTCATTTCAATGGCTTAAGAAACTTATCTATAAAATATTATTCCACAGGCTTTAACTGTCATTAGGTGACACTAGTACCATTATCAAAGGATTTTGAGCACTTGTCTATTGACCACCATGTAAATAATATGGCTTCAATCCATCTCAGGAGAACTGGATCACTGTAAAATTTACAAACTAGCAGGTCATAAAAGTGTTTGTTACTCTGCACACTAACATACAGTGGCTTAAGGTTTTTGAAATAAGTATTAAAAATTAATTGTTAGCAAAGTGAGACATACACAATGATAAAAAGCTGGAAATTGCTATTAGATGGAATGCAGAAGGCAAGTATGGAGTGGTTTGTTTGAGAAAAAAGTGATTCTGGAATATCTGAGCCAGAATACTTGTTTTATATGGCCATCAACACCTACCCGAGTTTGCCCATAGGAAATGCTCAGTAAACACTTCCCCCCAGAGGTGATGAAGTAGTACTATAATCAGTGCCTGGAGAAAGATAATTCAAACAGAATGCTGCATTGATTTTTCAATTACCATCTGG
The DNA here is from genome assembly GCF_937001465.1 of Orcinus orca. Lineage (NCBI taxonomy): Eukaryota > Metazoa > Chordata > Mammalia > Artiodactyla > Delphinidae > Orcinus > Orcinus orca. The sequence continues at coordinate 36,358,052 of NC_064565.1, read as the reverse complement.
GGAGATGCAAGTAAGAATGTCACCAAAATTGTATATTGGCGTTTGAACTCCCCATGACACATAGGTTTTTGCTTAAGTAAAACTTAACACCCTTTTCACATATATTAACATAATGTCCTTCAAAAAATTAGATTTGAAAAGTGTTTGGGAAATAAAAATGGTAAACAAGTATAATGGATTATTTTTATTCATAGACATATCCAAATGTGGGTATTTGAGTGTGAACTTTTAGGTGTTTATTTAAACACTAAATTTAGGTGTTATTTTAAAAGAAATATTAATTGTAAGAACATATAACCCCTTGAGCAAGGGAGGGGGATTTTGCACATATGAATGTATGAGCATAGGCGTGTGTATATAAGTGAGATAACATATTTCCAGGAGACAAATTTTAAATGTTTTGGTTTATCCATAAAGCACCTTCAAAGTCTGTCTTAAACTCAATAATAACCTCTCTTAAAAAACAAAACAAAACAAACTATCTTTATTCCTGGCCTTTTCTCTGAGACCTTGGTGTTATAATCTCTCTACTCAGAAATCTTTAAATCCCTGGTTTATCCTTACCACATCTACCCAGTTGTATTAATGTCACTGTGGCCTGATCTCTATCATCAGTCATTTCTTCTCATTTTTCATTGCTGCTGCTGATGGTAAAGCTTTCATTCCTACATATTTATATTTAATAATAACCTTCTGGGGACTTTGCACCATTAAGTTTCCTCCAGCTCATACTAATATCAAAGATGTTTTAATGAGATGGGAGTATCAATTTCACCTTCCTGCTTTATTCTGTCTACCAAATAATTTCTGAATTGGTTTTCAAAAATTCACAGACCTTTCAAATATGACCTCCAGTCCTACTCAATTGCAGAACCATCAGAATGCAAATATAAAGGGATATGGTTTCTTTATCTTTGTTTACTCCACTGTATCAAGAACACAATTCTTGACCTATGCTAGGCCCAACATAAGAAACAATAAATGTTTGTGGAAATGAACTAGGATTTACTTATTGAATAAGTTAATACCTATGTTGTATTACAGTTTCTGGACAATGTAACTGAAAGCCCACTTCATACAAATATATAAGGAGCACATATAAAAATGAAAATTTTATATAGTTTTGACCTTTAAATTAGATATTTTAACTAAAACTATAATGTGTGAAAATATACAAAAGAAGCGATTTGATAATTATGTTGAAGATGTCCATGAAATTTTCCATATTCTATATACCTATATATACTCCATGGATTAAATGATGGACATAAAATTAGTGAATTATCACTAAGTACCTTTCATTAAACATATATTTCTTATTACAAAAGAATTTCATTGATATATTAATTACAAAATTAAGGCTTTCTTCTATTGCACAGGGGCCAAACATACTGTAACTGTCCCCTCTCCCCTCAAAACACCTCATTTACCAGTGGAGTATCAGTGATGCGTTAGGAGGGTTCAATAAATACATTGCTTTTTTTCTTTTGCCATTTTTAATAACCTTAATGTTAAGTATTAGAGAAAGGGTTTTAGAGTCTGATGGCCTGGTTTCAATTCTCTGGCTGCTGTCTAGCAGTGTAATCTTAAGGAATTCATTCAAGTTCTCTAAATCTGAATTTTCTCTTCTGTATATGAAATCATATATAGAAGAGGCAAGCCAGAAAGTGTTACCTAAGTGTTGATGAAGGTGTAGCTTTATCAGTTATTTTCAGAATTGTCAGAATTTTAACAATTTCTAATCTTATATTTGATATGACAAAGTACATATGTTAAATTGAATGAGACTTGGGGTCCAGATGGCCTCTTGTCCATCTCTGTCTCCTCCTACACCAAAAAGTGCATCTCAGTTCAATAATATTGGGTTATTGAATGCATTTTAAATGCCAAGCAACATGGTAGACTCTGGAGATGAACAATAAGCAGCATTTTCCTCCTAGTACCTGTAGTCTAGTAGAAGAGGGACACATAAAAAGTTAACATAATATATAATAAATGCTAAGATAGTCTCATGCATAGTATGTCAGACAGGTAGGGTAGGGTGGCATTTTACTTATCCTATGATTTGACAGTCTTTCTAAAAGTGACAATTGTGTTGAATCATCAACTAATAATTAGAGTTATGGTGAACTAATTATATTTCAATGGTGTGTAGGAAGGGTTTTTCCAGGTAGCTGGTACAGTAAGAACACAGGCAAAGAAGTGTGGCTAACCATGCAGTAGAAATGAATACAGAAGCAGTTCTTTACTACGTGAAAACAAATGAGAAAAAGAGACTAGTTAAAATGAGGCTGGAAAGGAAGAGGGCTTCTAAGTCAAGCTTCTGAGCTTACCTTTTGTCCTCTGCAAGTAAAAGCATAATCTACTGCGGCTAGAGTGGTAGGTAGATCCCTGCATTAGCTGGTGCAAAATACATAAAAATGGACAGAATTATATAATTATCTCAAAACTAGGCAAAAAGAAAAAAAAAGATCAACTTTGATTTTTGTGTTGTCCACTGGGTTAAATGGTTGTGTTGGCATTTGGAAGATTTGGCACACCTGTGTTTATTGCAATTAGCCTAAGATTTAAAAGGTGGAGAAAACAGAGTTTAAAAAAGGATATTTAAACTCTATATGATACACTTAAGATATGCACTAAATTAATAGGACTAGAGAAAATCTTATGATCACTGGGTCAAATCCTTTCTTCTTAGTTACGAAAGACAAAATAACTCACAATAGGAAACTGCCATAGGAACTGAAGCACTGCTGATATAAGGAAGAAGCTCCCCAAACACACCAGCAGGGTATTTTCCTCTAAATTCACTGTACTTTCAGTTGTGGAGCAGATCATTGCACTTTTTAAAACTACATTAATTTAAATAGTCCCTATATTCTTGGTTCTTATTGCCCTCACTTTTTTCAAAAATCAAATACTAAACAAATTGGCTATGTGTGTTCTTCATATAGTGAAGCACAGTAATTCATTAAAAAAAAAAAATTAAGGGTTTCCCTGGTGGCGCAGTGGCTGAGAGTCCGCCTGCCGATGCAGGGGACACGGGTTCATGCTCCGGTCCGGGAAGATCCCACGTGCTGCAGAGCGGCTGGGCCCGTGAGCCATGGCCGCTGAGCCTGCATGTCCAGAGCCTGTGCTCCGCAACGGGAGAGGCCACAACAGTGAGAGGCCCGCGTAACGCAAAAAAAAAAAAAAAAAAAAAATTAAATGCCTGCAATTTTAAAGTACCAGTAAGTATAAAGAGATAGCCTTCCTTCCCATTGCCTATAAAATCGGATTGGGACAATATTCCTCATGGTGAACTTTTAAAAGGCAAAAACTATGTCTAATAACCTTTGCATTTGTCTCTATCAGATGTTGGCAATATTAGGTACTCAATAAAGATTTGAAAAATTAATAATTTGAATTAATGGGGAAAGTGTTATCAGAGAAGACAAGAAAGAGTTCCAAATAGGGAGACTGTGAATAGTTTTTCTAAAGAAATGGCCTATTAGCTGAGAGTTAACTGATGAGGAATCCAGCAGGGGAACTGCATGGAGAGAGAACACATCAGACTAGCACAAGCAAAGACATCCAAGTGAGATTAAACATGTCAGAATGTTCAGGTATTGGTAGCACGAAGGAGATATATGGAAGAAATCTATGGAAGAGGAACCTGGTAATGTAGGCAGTGATCAAATTGTGCTTGGTCTTTAAAAAACAGGCTAAAGAACAGGCTAAAAAACAGGCTAAAAGTCATGTTTTGAAGAGGAGCAGGGCCCGATCTGTTCTGTACTTTCAGATGACTTCCCTCGGAATAACTTACAGATCCTATATAGAAACAAGGAGCCAAGTGGACAGCTGTGCAACAGAAAGTTATATATATACACACACACACACCCCTACATTACTAGATAAAATAAAGTGGTTCTGAAGTAAATAAACTGAATAGCATAGAATTGAATTTATGAGTTTGAAAACCTAAACCAACACTGGTGAAACAACATGCTTTCTTTCCAGAGTATTAAGGCAGTGCTCAACTTTCACCTTTTTTTTTTTTTTTTAAACCACAGAACAAAAGCTTGTGGGTGATGTTGTCCTAGGAAGGATTTTCCCATGGGTGGGTTATGCACAGTTTCCGATGTACTTATTGTAATAAAGCCACAACTCATTCCCATTCTATGAAATACATTAGAAGGCAAGTAAATTAGAGGATATTAATATCAAGACAGACTTGCACTGTCTCTAGATTTTTATTTTGTTTATTTTTAATGTAAACAAATGTTTGTATAAGTATTAGCAGGAAAAATATTCTTTGCACTTCATAGCTGATTGGGCAATACCATCGTCCCTTGCCTGAGAACTATTGCCTTATGGTACTAAAATAAAAAAGCAATTATTTTAGGGGAAACCCAACTTCTCTTTTTATTTGATCAATGGAAAAAAAAATCCTATTTCCTGAAAGCACTAGGCAACATTTTAAGAGCAATCCCTCTGATCGGAATGGAACTGGGTATCCCTGGTCACAATAACAGTTAAGTTTCATTTGCGTGGTCCTTGTTCAAACTCATGGATTCTTGAATCAGGTACAGCCATGTTGAACTAATATTTTTTGTCTAAGTGGGTGGATATCAAAATTAAAATACCTAGAATAAGCATGATATTATCAGTAATTTTGCCTTGTGTTTTTCTGGTTTTCTGAAAATAGGGAAAGTGATTTTTTTCCAAGGGGAAAGAAGACAAAAAGAAAAAAAAAAAGTGTGTATTGGAGCCAAAAGCCTTATTTGCTGTGAAAATTGCAAATGTTTGCCTGGAGCAAATATGTGAAAATTTGCAATTTGTTATAGGTGTGGAATTTTGCTATTTTTCACAGTGGAAGAACTGCTCTGTGTAGTTTGCTTTTTTTCCCCCTAGACGTGTGAATTCTTGGAGAAATTCTGAGATCTACGTATTTTTATGCCAAAGATGGCAAGGTGAACAATTACTCTCAACAATAACTTAAAATTCTGCTATGTAACTCAGTGAAATACTTCTTTTTCAATGTTGAATGGTTGCACTTGTTAGGAGAAAGAGCAGTCCCAATTATGTACTGAGCTTCCATCTAGTACAGAAATTCTGTATTAATGTACGATAATACTTTTACATAGGAATATATTGATATGTAAAATAAAAGAGATGGAGAGTAGTTGGGTTAAAAATCACTTAAGCTTTTATGACATTAACAAGAGACCTAAAATTCAGATGTCAATCTTATGTATACAAAATTAGATTCAGACACCATGTAGAATTGAATCAAATTTACTAAACACAAATATTTAACAATTCCAAAATTATATAATAATAAAAACTCATAGTTATGTAAATATGTAATGTACATTTCACTTAGAATTGAATTCTTGCAACTAGATAAGATTCCCTAATGGCTCAAGAAAAAGGAAATAAAAAATACTACATTTCCTTCTAGTCAATGTGATACTATGACTTCCATGTTTCTTCTGTCTATGACTTTTCTTATAAAAATTGTGAAATATTTGCATCATCTTGGTGGCCACCCCTGGGTGATGCCTACCCAGGTTAGCCACTGAGAAGGGATGCTGGTGGCTCCAAACCTCTCCTCCTTCACACATGAAATTTTCTGTCCCATTTCTCACGCTATTAGGGACACCTTTCTTTTAAATTCTAAAATTACAATTTGCTTTTCATTAAGTAACCTGTGTTTTCACAGATTTCTCTGAGCTCTCCTTTTCTTCCTGGGTAACATGTGCCTTTTAGAATGTTTCCAAAGGAAATGTAGGACATTATATTTCTCTGAGTTAATGACATTCTCTAACATGCAGAAAGCAAGACTAGACAGTTACAGTTACATACTCAAAGTATGTTTTAATTAACAATATAGTATGTATGTAAGATTCTAAAAGATCAGCTTACCATTTGAATTAGTTTATAGCCTTTCACTTTTCATGTATCAAAATCACTAGGAACTGAAAAACTTTACAGACTATCTCTGCATCTCTCCAATCTTTCTTGGAATGCTGCATAAAGTTATTTTTGTTTTGTTTGTGTTGGTTTTAGTAAGACTCAGCACTTTCAAAGCTTTTTTTAATATCATATAACCTTAACACAGGTACCTTACCTCTTTCATGAATTTCTGAAACCTGGAATGTGTATTCATTTTCCCATGGGACTAAAGAGAAAACTTGTCATAAAATGATTCCCAGCATATGTTCATGGGCAAAAATGGTGGAAATTTAGACAAGAGGAATCTATTTGTATCTAGTTAGAGATACGCTACAGTTTTCTTCCCCTTAAAATAATAGGCTAATTGAACATAATATAAAAGTAACTTTAGTCAAGATGAATTTTGAAAGATTATAAAACTAAACATCAATTACAATGTAAGTTAATGTTAATAAAAATAAGACATTTTAAAATTAACATACATCTTTCTGCCCTTAAAAAGAAACAAAAATCAAAATTGCAAGGTTTATTGCTATATTTTCCACCGTGGACAGTGCTTGTTGAAGTTTAATTCGTTAGTGAATTTCATTTTTAGATCACCCTTCCAGTGAAGTTTTCTACCCGCCAATAAACACCGAGGAATGTCTCCTTTCTATGTCCAGACCAGATTGCTACCCCTTTTTCTTATCTGCCCAATTAGCTTTAGAGGCCTTAGCTATCACCAGCCTAACTACCTTGGAGCTCTTAGATGAAAGTTCCTTATCCCAGGCTGTTCTATTCATCAGGAATCTAGCAAAACTTAGGTTTGAATAGTTTCCTATGAAACACCTCCCACTCAACTGATTTGTGGTCCCTAATGAACCATAAGCTGATGGACAATTATTCATTTGGCTGAGGCCCATGGAACATGTAAAGGGTACTCTGGATCTCACAAGGCCGCATATGTGACTTCCATTTAAGTTCAGATACAAGATTTTCAACACAAGCAAGAAATATAACAAGACTTTAACTAGAATCACCGTGAAAGAGCAACTTTGACTTGAAATTTCAACTTCTCTGTGATTGGTGTGCTGATAAACCAAAAAATAATAAGGGTAAAAATTTCCAACATTTAGAAAAGCAACACTGAGTTACATTAAATTAAAAGTTTGCAGCTTTAAACCATCACCACAGTGTATTATAACTAAGAAGGGACTGCATTTTTTTAAGACCTTAAGCAACATGAGTTTTTTTCCCTTGATTTTTGCAAAGGTCTGGACTCATACTTTATTTAGAATCAAAATATCCAGAAATGAAAGGTGGCAATGAAAATTTCTTTCTTATAACAAAACAGAACAGGAATATAGCTTGCTAAATCTTGCAATTAAAAAAGCAAATGTCATTTAGGCTTAACAAAGGCATAGAGACACACTTTCTGGTAAGCACCTCTTAAATATCTCTGGCACAATTGATTATCAGGTAACTAGATGATCAGAAATCTTCCTAAAACAGGAGGAAGTATGTTTAGTAATTGAAAACATCACTTGAAAAACAATATTGTCTAGCGTTTCATCTTTTAGTTTCATCTGATTCAGCATCCCTGGTTAGAGTATGAAGCACAAAGATGAACACAGAGCAAAACAAGAGGCAGCATCTCTTAAGTAATTTCGTAGACTCCCTCCAAAGTGTCCCCTCCATCCCAGGCAGGCCATATACATGAAGAGTTTCTGGGCACAGCCACATGTGCCCATAGGTCTCAACACAGGTGCTTGGTCCTATCCACTGAGAACAAGGATTGTTTTGTTGTTGTTTCTGCTGTAATTGTATTCCTTTCTGCAGGTTTGGGGATGAGAACACTACTATTTTTTAAGGCTATGTGGCCAGGTAACTATTTTAAATTTAGGCTTTCTGCCAGTGAAAGTTACTTACTTAAATAATGTTTCTTATTGATTGATAAACTGAAAACTACAAAGCTTAATTCACTAAGATCACCTTCACCGCCATCATCCACCACGATAAAATGCCAGTAGGAACTAATGCCAAGTAGTGCCCATCACAGGGAGCATCCATTTTATAAAGGATGAAGGAGACAACAAAAGGAAGAAGAAAGTGGGAAGTGACACTGTTCACAGGCTTATAATTTTTTAAAAAATAAATTCCTATTCAGATATTTATTTTGATATGCTGCAGGGTTTAATCTGGGAATAAAATCTATCTTTACTCAGAAGTATTATATGATATAGATATTCTGCTTCAGGATGATTCACACAGGGAAGCAGTTTGACTAGTTAGGAGAAGCTTTCAAAGGGGGAATGAAGAGGTCTGGGCTTGCCTCTAAAATCTCAGTGACTACCCCTTCCCCCACCCCATTTTTGAATTATTAACCCATAGAATGGGCTGCTTCAGCAACCAATTATACATAATTGTAAGACATTTTAACAACATGTTGAACTTACTGTGTGGTCTTTTTTTTACACTGTAATTCACTTCCATTAGGAGACTGTGCTAGTTTTCACAAATGCTAAATATTGGTTTTAGTTGTGGAATTCCAGGTCTTGAAAATATTCTCCCGGAATTATCTCAATATCCCATATCTAAGAACTTTGGCAACAACTGATATGATCAAAGTATCATACTGATGTAACTGATCACTAAAACATGCCTATATTTTGGTAGCAGCTTGTGTGAAGTTTATTCAAGTCCTCTTTTTCTTACCTGTTTCTCAATGAAAAGAAAAACATTGGGGTTCTATAAGAGTTACATTGTAAGTATTAGAACTATGCACAGTAATCTGTGTTCAGAAGACCCCATACCAACACAAATGGTACCCACACTATTTTAATGAGGTAATCAGAAGAAGCTATTGCAGTAAATTGGAAATTGGAGGAGGTTACTGTAGTAAAGCTAATTCTCATTAACCTCTTATAAGACAAAACATAGTCTATAGTTTCACTGAATTGAGAAAATCATTTGAACTGCAGAAATTATTTACTTATCTATTTGAATGTGCATTGCCTTGGGTTTTTGGGGGTTTTTTTTTTAGAGAAGATGTACTTTTTGTTAGACTTGATAATAAAAACTGGACCATCTGCTATTACATAACTGACTTAATATCTAATGAAACCATAAGAAATTGCCATTTTTTACAGATAAAAATGGTTGAATATTGGCAATTTCATATAGATCAACTTACTTCTGGGTGATGTTTTCTGTTAAGATGGAGGGACTGGATAATGAGCAAAATGGAATCCAGATGATAATTTTCTTTTTGAGTTGTTATAGTACCTTCTAAAAATATTGTTGCCCATGTTTTTTTCAAAGGTAATTGTCCACATTGTTCAGTAAAATGTGATTCTTTAATCTTCTTTTAATACACATATATCGTATAATCTATAGTAGAAGTCCATAAAAGAGAGAAATTTAAAAAGTTATGAAAATCATTGTCTTTGGCTGTCCTTATAATAACAAAGTTGTGATATCAATACATTTGTCTAGATATAATTTAAAACTATTTCTCCCATTGGAAAAGCATAAAGAAATTAATTTTTGTTTCAAAATATTACTTTGATTTAGATCCTTCAATTTTATGTAATACATTATTTTCCTTTAATAGCACTTTGATGATTTCTTACACTATTACCTGAAAAATAGAGATATTGCGTTTGGAAACTAGAAAATGTTTAATATGCAAGTAGACAAGTATCTTCAAAAATAGGCCAATGAATGTGAATCTTCATAAGCTAACCACTTAATGTTATGTAAATAATTTGGATTTTATAGGTTGAGTCAAGTAAAAGGGGCCAGGAAATCAAACATAACAAACAAACGAAACCCACAAGAATCTAAGTTTCTATACTACATTATACCCACTCAAGGAATAAATTAGCCACTCAATTAAAAATATAAAATCTCTACTTGCATAATTCAAATATTTTGAATTATTCACTTTTGAGAAGTTTTTAGAATTAAAGAAAATTGCTTTAAGAAATGCTTTGGTATAACCACTCCCTAAACTCTTGAAATAGTTCATATGAATCCCTTTCTTTATCAGATTCATGATTTGGAGGTCGAATACCCAAATATCATGTATAATCAAGACTGTGGATGTACCTTTGAGCCTGGTCTGGTCTGCTGTGCAGACTGGACCTTATTTTAAGGGGCACTAGCTGCCAATAGAAAATGCTGAAACAAACTGAGTCTGATCCACAATGTGTTATGAACAGATAAGAAAACTCCAAGAGCTAAAGTGTTCCTCTAGTCCTATTCTGATGAAGAAAGACCCAGGGAAGAATTACAAATATGAAAAGGGCAAAGGAGAAAGTCCAGGAGGCCCTTCTTCCTAACTTTGCCTCTTTCCCCCTTGTATCTGCCTGTCTTTCCCCAAAGGGAAACAATGAGTATCTAACCATCTCCAAGCACCACCATGAATGAACTTTCTTGTACTCTCAAGAAAGAAGATGAAACAAGTATATAGTATGCAAATAGCTCTTTGCATCCAGTATATCTTTTATTAATAATAATAATATTTTGAGGAATGTTAGTATCCCCAATATCAAATGATGACATGGAAACCACTGGAGATAACTGACTTCATCCAAGGTCTTACAGATTTAAACAGTGAGGCTGAGATTTCAGCTCAAATCCTGTGACACCAAATTTATTGTTTTTTCTATGCTATCATAATATCTCTCTAATTAATCTATATATACTGAGAAGGGAAAATATTGATAAATATTTAAGTAATGATTAATTACCTGGGGAACTTAAAAAAATTAATAAAGATTCCTGAACTCCAGCTTTAGATACTGTTTTAAAAGGTCTAGTGTAATGTGTCTGGTTTTGTTTGCTTGATTTTGTTTTTAAGTTTTCTCTAAGTAATGCTGCTGCTCAGTCAGCTCTGGGAATATCTCTAGTATTGAGACACCTTTAAAGTATATGCAAGAATATTTATATTTTTCAAAGGGGAAAATAAATCTTGTGAACAAAGCATTTTTATTCAGAATTTCTGCATTATGTAGATGTCTTGAGACAGTATTTTGAGGAGGGGGAACTAACTACCTGGCACCCCTGAAATTATGACATGAAGGAGGGTACTTACTCTGCTTTTTAAACAATGTATCCATGCTTTTACACTGCATGCCTGGACGCTGATTCATCTTTCCCTGGTAGAACACAGCTTACAAGAAAAACAAAGCTGTTTCAAATGTTAGCTTCATCTCCTGTTAGCTGCATGAACTTGGGAAAAATATTTAGCCTCTCTGGATCTTACTTTGTTTCACCATTAAATGCAGATATTCATATGCATTTCACAGGGTTTTCCCAAGAATAAAACAAGCTGTTGTACAGTGCTTGGCCTAGTCAGTGCACAAAAACTATAACTAGCATTCATTTTAAAAGGATGCAGTGTTTGAGTATCAACCTTTTGAACCAAAGCATCTTCCCCTTGTCAGTGTTCCCCATCTCGTGTTACATTATTCTTCAAAACTGCTATGAAAAATAAGGCTCTATGAACAAATCTGTTTGGTAAATACTGAAGAATGCATTCTCATTTAGAGATCATAATCAACAGATTAAAAATCTTGAGAAGTTTTTCATGAAAAAAAACCCCCTAACTTTATTTAAGACATTATTTCCATAAACATATGTAGTTATGGAGCCCTTATTCTCATGGTACACCTATTAATACTCTGGAAATAATATCCAAAAAAAAACTCCTTTAGAAAAGATCCTTCTCTTATTACTAAAATCTTAACAACACATATGATTTTGCTTTTAGGCAAATTGAAATGGTCAAAATGAAATGTCAGGGTTTTGAAATTAATTATATGTATGTATCATTTATACCTACATTGTGATGGAGTGGCAGAACAAGACTCCTCCATAATACAGACTGCATGTACAGCTATGGTGCAGCCACTTTTTTTCCTGTTTGTGTGTAGGTGTGAATATGTATGTGTGTGTATGTTTGGATGAATATGTGTATCTATGTGTATGTGAGTTTGTATGTGTGTGTACAGACTTAGGAATGTCTTTATGTATAACTACTATATCTAGTTGTGAATGATGGATGAAACAAAATTCCTTGCTTAATATAAAAGATATTATAATTACTGCTATACTGTTTTAATCTGTATCCCATATAATATATAGACTTACTAAGTCTTAGAAAGCTTATAAGTTTAAACATCAGATCTGAGTACAAACTTAAAATGAAGATTTTAAACTATATTCTTAAATTCACTTTTATCTTCCCACATTCTTTACTGCTCCTCAGCGTTCGCCTCCACTGGCTGGCATTTTCTCAAATAACCAGTTTATTTATCAAAAACTAAAGAACTAAAAATCATGTTGCACACAAAGCAATATTTAGGTTCTTTCAACATCTGAGGCAAAGCAACAAGAGATTTGACTTCCTCTAAGACCAACTTAGGGTCACTGCTTGTTTGTTTTCCTTTACATGGGCACTCCAGCCTTCCTTAACGTCCAATTTGTGTTCAGTCAGTAGGTATTTAAACTACAGGAGGAGTCCAGCCAAAATAAGCCATCCTTCTGCCAGGTCCAAAGTTTCCTTTCCTCCTTCTCTCTCTGGGTTTTCTCTTATAACTTTACCTTTCACTTAGTTCCATGGAATGTGCCTAGGTCTTCTAAGGGACATTTAACTTTAGGGAGCTGTTACTCATTTTAAACAAAGTGTCAGAATCACTGTTCCTAGAGAAGGCAATTGTTGGCAGAAAAGGAAAAAAAGTGAACACAAGAAGAACAAGCCTTGTTACTTCTTGTACTTAATGGCTTTTACTGATTCTGAAAACGTGGGTTGCTAGGGAAGGGACAATCCTTTGCCCATATCCCTTTTAATATAAAAATAAATGTGTGCATGTGTGTGTGTAGTTTTTAAAGTATGAAAGCATTTAATACAGAGAAGCTCAAATGCATGGTTGAAGAAAATCATTTGGTATGGTTGGTGTGGCAGTTACTGTCTAAAGCTGTAGAAAGTGCATTTACCTTTCAAGGAAGCACTGCTCTGTGTTCTTACCTTTCCTTCTACTCTCTAAGCAATACATCCAGATTTATCCACACTCAGTCCTGTCTCCAAAACTCAAGTCCAGCACCTTCTCTATTCTGAACACAAACTTTAATTAAAAAGACTGTTACACACACAATCTATTAAATAGCACTGAAGACATTTTAACTCACTTGGATTTAAACAGCTAACTGAAGGTTCCTTGGTTTTCCTTTCGGATTTCTCCCCTCTGGCACCCTTTCATTTACCAGGCACCCAATTCACCCATGGCAATCATGAACTACAGCATTTAGGAGTGAGAAACCTTCCCTACAGACACATCCAAAAATGATTTTTTTCTCATATCAAGAGCCCTTTAAAATTCTCTTTTAAAATAACACTTTGAAAAAAATAACATCTGTTTAAATCCTTTTATCATGATTTAAACACATTTTCAGTTATCACATTTTTCTTTTTTTTTTCCTTTTTTTTAAAGTTCTTTTTATACCTGTTACCATGGACACAATGTTGCTTGCCTCAGAGTCTAATTAAAATGGTTACTTGCTCAGCCAGGGATTTAGAGAATAATCACGTGTTGGGGGAGTGGTTTTAAAATCTGAGGGAACTATTGCTTAGGATATCTTGATAGAAATGTTTCTCCATTATCAAAATCCCCTCTCCATTTTGCACGAGTGTTTTGACCAATCAATACCTGAAAAGACCCAACATACATTATTTAGAAGCTACAGGCCATATTTTAATCTTATACACCTCTGGTCTTTGGGCAGGTTTCTGGGGGTTATAAAGCAAGGATCTGTTATTTGTAAATGTGAGTTGGGGGGAAAACCCTCTCCTTGTTAAATTATTGAATACATAATATTTAGTCCAATGTAGAATTTAGATAAATTATTAATGAAGAAATTTCCTAGGTTTCAATCCATCTTCCAATAAAACCACATATCATCTCTATTTATGTAGTTGATTGCCTCATTTTGGACTTTATAAACATATTGTTTATTTTTATTTTATTTTTTTGCGGTACCCGGGCCTCTCACTGTTGTGGCCTCTCCCGTTGCGGAGCACAGGCTCCGGATGCGCAGGCTCAGTGGCCATGGCTCACGGGCCCAGCCGCTCCGCGGCATGTGGGATCTTCCCGGACCAGGGCATGAACCCGTGTCCCCTGCATCAGCAGGCGGACTCTCAACCACTGCGCCACCAGGGAAGCCCCCATATTGTTTATTGTTGTTGCTTTTGCTAAAAGAAAAATCAAATACTTTCAAATGGTCAAAATCTGTTTAAATTTAATTGTGATAATGGTTTGCTTGATACATCATCAAGCAAGCATGCATTTAAAACTGGATAAGTCAGAAAGCATTTTTTTTCTTCTTCAACAACAGTGCTTCTAAGAGCACATCCTTGACAATGTGGACTATCAGGGTACTTAGAATAGATGGTAAAAATGAAGAAAGTTACCATGGTTTTCCAGCAAGAATATAAATTTAGTATTTAAAATTTCTAGGGGTATAGAGACTTTACTATTTTTATTTATTTTCTGCAGCCCATCACTTTGGTAACTTTGATCATATAACCTGTCAGTGCAACCCTTATACTGTCCAGTATCTTACTAGATAGACTTGAAAGGTGCAGAAGATTTTTTAATATTAATTTCCATCTCTTGAAATCTATCATGAGGTTTACCTAATAATATGTTTTGATATTGGGTTGTTATTAAATAAAGTGCATGGAAATATGAGATTCTATTGAACAGCAAGGCAGTAACAAGTAGAGGCAAAGCAGTGTAGGGTTCATGGGAAGTTGAGCAGATGGTGTCACAGGAAGTCCGAATTCAAAGGCAATCTCTGTGATAATTAACTGTAAGGCACTTTGCTGAACCACCATTTACCCTCTCTAAAACAAAAGGGGTGGATCCATTGTCTCTAAATTTCCTGCCACTTCCAATGTTCTGTGGCAGAACGACGGTAGTGCCATTCACTGTGACAAGGGCTCTAGGAGAAAAACAAGTTTGATGAGGAGTGTCATGGTTTGGTGTTTGATATGATGAAACTGAGTTCCCCCTGAAAGTCAATTGGGAAATTCAAGTAGGCAATTAGATACAAGGGTCTGTAACTCAGAAGAGTGCTCTAGAGATACACATATAATAGATCCTGGCTTATGGATAATGACTGAAATATGCTGTACTGAATATTTCCCAGGAAGAAAGAATATAGTGAGAAGAGGGCTGGATACTGAGCTTTGAGAAACCCGGAAAGAACAAAATAAGCCTGTAAAAAGGACCAAGGGAAGTGTGGTACCATATAACTAAGAAGAATGAGCCGAATCGGTATAGTTTGCAAATCTTATATATTCAACAAATTATATATACATATATACATATGTATATATGAAGCATTTTACTATAATATAATATTTGTAGGTGCTGGAAATTCAAAGAATAGTGAAACACAGTCTGTGACAACACAGCTTTAATAAAAAACCTAGGCAGTTCTCTTAAGAGAACCAAGTTTGAAAACAAGAAAGTTGACATCAACTTAAATAAAAATACTCATTACATGTATTATTCTCAGATAAATTTATTTCATAGGATTTCTCTCTTTTTTATGAGAATTCATTATTTGAAAGGTAAAGGAAAGACTTTAGTTTAAGAAAACATTATACTACTCTGACCTTTTCGATATTCTATACTTTGATTGGCTAGATTGGAATATCTCATCATGTCCGTCCAAGTAAGGGCAAGACTGTAAACAGTATGAACTGGACTAGTCAGCCAATCAAATTATAGAGTGTTGTAAAGGTCAAAGCAATACAATATGCTACTATAATTTACATAACATATGTGCAGCATTACAAGTCCAATATTTCATCCTCAGACAAGGATTGAATAAGAACATAAAAAGGCATAACATGAATGCATTCTGTTGATGACAAAATCAGGAAGACTTTCTTGAGATTTCCAAGACTGCCACTGAAGAAAGAGAGGAAGAAAGGAAGAAAGAAAGAAGATACTCATTATTGACGTGAGTTCAAGATAAGAGGTAGGAAGTTCATAGCGAAGTCCCAAGAAAATGGTGGCGAGGCAGTAGATTAATGGGTCTGAAACTCAAGAGACCTGGATTCTATGCCCTGCTTTGCTACTAACTAGTTACAAGACTTTGAAAGCTTACTGGATTTCTTGGAACTAATTTTCTCATTCTTTGAAAGAAGAGATATATTCGTAATTATTGATTTTAGTAATCTTAGTTGGAGGGATTTTTTTTAAGTATAGAGCAATGAATATAAAGTAATCCTTACTTTCAAAATACAATCTTGTGGCACATAAGACAAGTAAATCAGTAACTACTTAGATTAGTTTAGGTAATTACAAAAAGAACATTTTAGCATAGATGCAGTCCGTCATTGTTCTTTGCCTCTGTGCATATGGAAAGATCTACATTTATATACATGACGTACAGTATCAGTACAATCTCCACAAATCTTATGGTGTGGGCACTTAAATTCTACAGCAGAGAAACAGTCCAAGATTCAACAGTAAGGCAATAGGAAGCTCTACATATCAATGGTAAAAATGACATGATTCACATTAAAAACCTTTAAAATCAGCGCATAAAACGCACCTAGCGTTATAGAAAAACAGTAGCTGCTATTATTCCATTCCTTGTTCATTAACATTTTCTAGGCAGAATGTGATCTGCTGTGATTTTTTCCCCCTTAAATGTTACTATTGAAGTTGTAATAAACATTCACTAAAATGTTGAGAAGGTAAGGAATGACAGTGAACCCAGTAAGATTTTTTTTAAAACCTGCACTTTCTAGGTTAATCATAGAAATACTAAGGACTAAAATATTAAAAATAAGTTGTAACATAGTAAGTTATGAGAATGCTAAGTGAATGTTCAGAGGAATGGTGCATTTTCTTTGAAAAGTATCTCTGTGAACTCATAATTTCACAAGCCAAATCAAGAGCAAAAGTATTGAGCAGTAAATGAGAGAACCCAATTAGTGATCTTTGATGGATCAAAATTGTGGAAAACGGACATTTAAAATTAAACATATATTTCCAATTGCCGAAAATGACTACCTGATGGACAATAAATACTTTACACATGTTTAATACACAAGATAGGTTTGCAAGAGTATATTCAGAATTTCTTTTCGTCTTTTCATCTGGTATTAATTACTTGTAATATATATTAAAAGTGGATAAGCAACTATGATTCTTTTAAAATTTGTGTTTATTTATTGTTTATCCTATATTAGATCTGCACTTAGGGAGTAATTTTGGTATCTCTATCTTCACAACTTCAATAATTTCTTTCAAAACTTATAGCAAGTATCCAGAATTTCTCGAATGTAAATACTGAAACCACTGAAAAAATGAAGTTTACCTATAGTGAGATATATATGGAAGTGCATTTAAAAAGGGATAGAAAATAATCTCCCTGGAAAGAATTTTTATGAGTTGCTTGGGATGAAGGATTTTTTCTTTTTTGTGATTTGAGGAAAGGGAGCTCCCCTGGACCCACATCATTAACTCACCCAGTTAATAAAGAATCAGAGTAGTCAGTGTAAAGATGACTAATATATTAAATACTTTAAAAAGACATGAAGGACCTTTGAAATTATTCAGTATATCAATTATTTTACAGATTACACTGAAGTGGAGAGAGGTTATGTGACTTGTTAAAAGTCACACATCTAAATAGTTGCAGAGCTCAGAATATTCCAAAAATTTCTCATCTCACTCAGGGTAGAACCAAGGGCCTTACAATGGCCTCTAAATCAGTGTTAGTCAAGGTTCTAAAAGAAGTTAATGGTACACACAAGGGTTTAACTGAAGAGAGTATAATAATGGGGCCATTTACAATGGCATGAATAGCATTGAGGAAACCAATAAAGGAAGTAAATATTCAGAGAATAACAATAATGAGAAGCCACTCTGAGTCCTAGACTTAAAGGAGAAATGGGGATGAAACATTTTTGCTAGAGTCCAGAGACAGTTTGGCACTATGGGCCAAGGATGTCTGACAAAAGATGTAAGGAGAATGCAGTCACTGATAAAATCAAGGCAAGGTAAGAGGGAAAAGTCCTCTATCCTTTCTTTCTATCCTCCAATATCCTGGCAGTCAAACTTAAGTCAAGGCTACAGAGCCTGGATGATGCAGTCCATAGTCCTGCGGCTGAGAGCATTGAAGAGAAGGCTGAAAACTGATCCTGATGGATAAATGACATATGGCTCATCAGATCAATAATTCTTATGGCAAATACTATATTTTATCATGTTATAAGCTAGTAAACCTATATAGAAAAACTCCAACACCATTTCAATGCAATTGATTAAACATCCAGTACTTAGGTATGTGTTGGTTATCACTGCATGAGACAAACTCACAAGTGGGTATGTTGCTGTCTTTTTAAAATCATGATGTTCCATCTTATTTGGATATTCAGTGCTGTGTGGAACTCTAGTCAACACTCTTTCCCCTTTCCTCAGTGACTATTTTCATTCTTCCTCACTCTCATCAGATCTCTGACCAAACTACTCCCCATCTCTCCAACAAATGACTTTACTACCATGTTTATAGAGAAGATAGAAGTTATCAGATGGGATGGGCTATTTCTAAATTTTCTATCACCATAACTTTAAAACTTACCCTCATTCTTTTCTTTGCTTCTTCCCCTCCCCCACCAAGTCTAGTCCCATTACTTGTGCTCTAAATTCTAGCTCTACTGCTTTATTGCCTTCTTTCTCTCTCTCCACCTCTGCAACCCTACCTTGAATGTTACCATGTTAACTTGCTTCTTTGCCTGAGGATTCAAATACATTCGATCTCAATAACCATTAAAAAAACAAACAAACAAACAAATAACAATTGTGTTATTCAGAGGAAGTAATGATATCTAGTATAAAAACGACCCCAAATATCTCACGATATGGGTGCTTAACACTATAAAAGTTTATTTCTAATCATGACAAAGTTCAGTCCAATGAAGCTCCATGTAGGGATTTCTCCATCCTATGGTTTTTCCATTGTGTAGGGTCAGGAAGAAATCTGCTGTATCCTCTGAGACTGGATAACAGGAAAGAGAAAGACTGGGATGATCTCATGAGTGTTTAGGGGCCAGGCCTGAGATACTGACATCGTTTTCATGTACATCCCATTAGCTGGATTTTAGTCACATGGAACCACCTAACCACAGAGGAGGTTGTGAGCCAGGAGGAAAAGATGGGTTGTACTAGTTTTGTGTGGCTGCCATAAAAAATCACCACAAACTTATTTGCTTAAAACAGCATAAATTTACTATCTTATCTCGCTGTAGTCCAATATGAGTCTCATTAACCTAAAATTAAGATGTCAGCAGGGCTGTGTTCCTTTCTGGAGGCTCTGGGTAAGAACCCAGTACCTTGCCTTTTCTAGCTCATAGAGGCGATGGATTACTTGGCTTGTGGCCCTCTTTCTCCATCTTCAAAGCGAGAAACTTTGCATCTCTCTGAACCTTCTCTCACTAACCACAGCCAGGAAATGTTGTCTGCTTTATTTTTTTATTTTTATTTTGTTGTTGTTGTCTGCTTTTAAGGACTCATGTAATTAGATTGAGCCCAACTAGATAATCCAGGATAATCTCCAATTTCAAGGTTTATAATCTTAATTATGTTTGCTAAATTGCTTCTGTCATGTAAAGCACCATATTTACAGATACTGGGGATTAGGGTGTGGACTTCTTTGGAGGGCTATTACACTGCCTACCACAGGTTTAGAAAACACATTGCATTGAAATTGTCACAGGTGCTTCAAATTTCTCTCTAAATATTCCCTATCTTTCTCATTCCCTTTATAGTCAAACTTCTGAAATGTTTGCTGTATTCACACAATCTTCAATTCACATTCTCTACCATTCATTTTTAAAACCAAAGCAATTCACAACTACCACCACCCCACTCTACTGCAATAGCTTCTTTCAATGATCTCCTTGTTGACAAATCAAAGGGGGCATCTTCTAGTTCTTATACAATAGCACTGGATATTATTAATCCACCTTGCTTAAAATGTTCCTTTCTCTTGAATTTCTTGAGCTTTCTATTATCTTTCTTTTAGCACCATCTCAGTCTCCATTGAGAATGTTGCTTCCTCTATCCTTTAAATATTTTCATTTTCCTGATTCTCTTTTAGGTTTCCATATGTGATATGAAACATTTCCCAAACTTGGTGTACAAAAAAATACACATTTTAATTTTCTACTTGAGAACTCCGGCTTACATTAACTGTTTGATATCACCCTCGTGAGGTCTTCCTACACTCCCACTGCCTGTTTAATCCAGAATTGCCTAGGGACTAATATCCATTGAATACTTCTGTGGTATAATCTTTTTATACAAATAATCTCATTTAATATTCCTAACAATCCTATGAGGTAGGTTCTCTCATAATCCTCATTCACAGGCAGAGGAAATTGAGATCCAGTGAGATTAACTACCTTGCTTAAGGTCAAATAGCTAAGAATTGATTCCATAAAGAGAGAAGAAATAATGTTCCCAAAGAGAGTGGAGATAATCTGTTGTTTGTGTAACCACATTATAAAGCATGTTTTACTGGGGTTATTTTGGAGGGGGGAGAGAAGAGGAACCAGAATGAGATTTTAGGTAAAATCTTAACCATTCCCACCTCTTGTCCTTCAACTGATGTTCTGTCTCTAAGAATGCAGTAGATGTGGAGGTGAATATCGTTGCTATTTATGCCCCGTCTTCAGTTTAGTAATTCAAAAATGTGAATTGAATGCACATCCTATGAAGAACATTGTGACTTCAACCTGCCCTCAAGTGACGCTTCAGTGTTAAAAGTCCCCAGCCTGAGTTCTAAACAAAAATGAAAGTTTTTTTCCACTTTGCATGGAGTATAGAGATAGAAGTAGAGAGAATAAGGTCCTGAAACCTTTGGGTGACCATGTGAAAAGGAAGCACCTGCCCGCCGTGGGCAGTAGCCCAGCACAGCAGGTGTCTCCCTACCTTCTAGGCTCTGCACTACCTGCTGGCTCTCATTTGCCCCGTCTCTCTCATTTATATTTTGTTCTCTCATTTATTTTTCTTCATTTCCTATCTCTTCTCCTTGCACTTTTTTTTTACTTTCTCCATTCTCTCCCTCTCCTTTCCTCTTTCTTTCTCTCTTTCTGAGAAGGGTTTCAGTTTCAGTTAGTATTCAGAATGAATCTTAGTGGCTCAGGTCTGGTTTACCATCCTGGCTGTGAGGTTCATACAGCAGTAGTAAAACTCCTTAAACATATTGCAGGATAATGAGAGGAACAAGTGACCCTGAAAGCTGTACTGTCAGGGGCTGATGAGCCAACTTGATAACCTAACTTGAATTTAACATTTTAAAATTTAACATTTCCTTATCTGGAAAACATAACAAATTTCTAGTAAGGAGTTTTAATGTTATTTGATTATATGTTGGAGGATTTAATACTTGCTACATATTCTGCCTGGATAGCATGAAAACCCAAACTAAATGAAAAGAATAAAAAAAGTCCATATTGCACTGTTGAAATGCATGTCTCTGCCTATGATCTTTCAACAGAGAATTTGAAAAAGCTGTTTCCAAACTTCACTTGTTTTCTGACCCTGACCATTATAATTAAGGAAACCACTCCCCAAAGCAGTAGTCCCCCATTTTTATCATATTTTAAAATTCTTCTTAGCATTTTTCACTCTCAAAAAGTATCTTCTGATGCTTTATTAGCTCCTTCAATGTCTACCTCCTCCATTTTCAAAGGAAGCTCTATGAGAGCAGAGACATTGTCACATTTCCTCCTGTATCCCTGGTACCTAGTACAGGACCTGGCCTATGGTAGAGACAAACAAGTTAAGATGATCCTCCAATACTCAATCTGAAAGCTTCTGTCAGAAAACTGAATTGGATGGATGTTTGATATCACTCTACTGAGGTCTTCACAAGTCAATAAAGTGAATGGAAATAAATGAATGGGAATAACTTATTGAGAGTTTGGAGAGTTCATCAGGAAAACATTTTTCATTCAACAGAATTCAGGACCCCAAGATGCTGATTATGTATTTCCTAATATACAAAATTTCAGGATTTAAGAAAGTTTGTAAGTGGCAAATTTTTTTTTCCTATTCCTGATATGCCATAGAGATAAAAGTAAAAAAAAAAAAAATCCTTGATTTGTATATTTTCTGCAAAAAAGACTTTGAAACTTTATTTCTTCATCTTAGGTATGCAAAAATAGTTCTTATTATGTTCAAGGTACCACATTAGACTGAGATATGATGCATAACCTCACCCTTCAAAGGGTGTGATCTTTTGGAATCACTAATCTATACTTACCCCATTTATACACATGAATGGTTGACTTCCTCTGTTTCTAGAAGCCCAAAGAATTAATATAGTCCTAAAGACCTTTCTTAGGCCCCTAACCACCTCTTTCACCTCATTTCACTTTTGTCAGTTTCTTAAACTCCAAATGCTTCTAATCATCATAGAGCACATGCTAATCCTCCATAAAGAATAAAGAATATTCCTTCTTCTAATCCCTGCTAGTTAATTCTTGCTATTTCTTCAGATCCTAAATACTCATAAATTCTTCAGGACAACTTTACTTGTTCTCTCTTACAGGTCAAAAATGTTATAAAATGCTCTCACTTTTCCACACAAATTCTTATACTAAACACAACAGCTCTCTTACATTTATTTCTGTGGTAATTTGATTATTGTCTATCTTCACCACTAGTCTGAAAGCTCCATGTGGGCATAAAGAGTACTGAAAAATATGTGTTAAAAGAATGTGTAAATGTAAAACCAACAGCTATATCTCATGATTATAGATCCTTTGATGCTACTGAGTTTTAAATTCTGGATTTAGTTCATTTAATAGCAACAATTCAATAGTAAATGAAACAAAAACTGAGAACAAATAGATCTTTTATGAGAAACACTTCAAATTATATCAATATGCTGATAGTGGCTTGTATTTTTAATTTAGTCATGCATGCTTGGTGCTACACAAAAATGGCAACGACCTATCTCATATGTCCATTACTCAGTTTATCTTTTTAAAAAAACTTTTCCTAAATTTGGCCCATTCTTTCCTTCAGCTCCATGCTAATGCTCAAGGATTAGAAATAGTAGACATCAATAATGAGGCATACTTCAGTTCTAACACTCATTTGAAGTTCTGAATTCAATCATTTATTCATCCACAAAACATTCAAAAATCAAATATTTAGCACCTAGAATACAAGATAGCATATGGGTAACAAGAATGTCTTGATATACCAAATGCATAAAAAAGTTCGTTTTCTCCAGCTGTCATTGATTTAATTTAGAAGTTAAGATAATTGCATAAATAGCTGCAACAAAGGCCAATATGATAAGTCATCCTAGTTGCTTAAACTAAGTATAAGGGAATTTCAGAAGAAGACATCATTGTTTGTAGGGACTATGGGGAATGGAGAGATGTCAAGAAGGTAGCATTGTGTGTTAAGGAACTGGAAGGATTTTGTTTGATTACAAGAAAAAATTCAGGCAGAGAGAATGGCATTAATGAAAGTGAGGAGGCCAGAGGTCTCATAGGGAACACAAGGAATCCAGTTTAACTGATGTGAAGAGCAGTAGAAGGTAAAGCTGGAGAGGAAGAATGAACTAGTCTTGAATGAAGGTGACCAGGTATTTCCTCTTGCCCATGAGATGTCTTTTGTACCAGTATCCTATCTAGTCTGGTGTTTGAAAACAATATTTCCTAAATAGCTGTAAATACAACCACTTTATAAGTCTAGCAAACATTAGAACCAATTTATCTGTCTATAATTATACACTTTAAAACGTACATAATTTTATAGCTTTGATATCCTGTTTTGCTCACAAATGTATCTCAGGTTGGAAGATAAATTATATAAAAACCCCAATAGCAAAGGTGTTTCTATAGTTGTTTATTACAATGAGAAAATAACCTAGCTAAGCCTCAGTTCCCTCATGAATAATATTCTAAAACATATTCTACAATATTGGAAATTAAATGTAAAATATATAGAACATAGCTGTACCCACCATATGGTAGTTTTCTGCCTTATTTTTGTAACTGAAGTAACCTAAATTTCTATTATCAAATATTTCTTTTAAATTCAGAAATACAATCATTTAATACATATCTTATTTTTTCTAAATAACTTATAGTTGTATTTAGAAAAATGGAATTCCATGGTCAAATAAATTTGGATAAAAACTTATTCTATCATTCTCTGTTATAGGCTGAATGTTGTGTTCCTCCCAAATTCATATGTTGAAGCTCTAACCCCCAGTGCAATTGTATTTGGAGGTGGGGCCTTTGAGAAGTAATTAGGTTTAGATGGTGTTCTTGAGGATGGGGTCCTCATGATGGAATTCATGCTCTTATAGGCAGAAAGGAGAGACATACACAGAGGAAAGGCATGTGAGCATAGAGTGAGAAGGCAGCTGGCTGTCTACATATAAGCCAGGAATCTGCTGTCACCTTGATCTTGGACTTCCAAGCCATCAGAACTGTGGGAAATAAACGTCTGTTGCTTAATCCACCCAGCACAGTCTATGGTATTCTGTTATAGCCGCTAGAGCTGACTAAGACACTCTTGGATAAAATCTTGGATAAACTTATTAGAATGAACATTAGCCTATTAAAGGCTTTGAGGTATTCTGCAGGAAAAACATTTATTTAATCTTTTGTAACCTTATTTACCAAATCTATTAGAGCATGAATCCCGTTTTTTTCCCAAGTAAAATAGGAAGACATCATGTAGGAAAAATATATATCCCCAATTATTGTGGGAACTATTGTGGGACTTATTACAATGTTGATTTCTATCAGTGTAAATAACCATTTAATTGGTGATATTAGTAAGTAGTCATGAATGCAAGTGACTAGTATTTTATTTGTCTATATTCTAAGTAGTTTAGTATTTGGGGGGTGGGGTAGATGGGATAATTCACCTCTAGCATTTAGAGGTGACAAAACAATGAAGCCAAAGTATATTCGAAGTATATTTTGTAACATCCGTTGCTATCAAGGAGCAAGTATCTAAAAATCATCCAGAACTGATAGCTCTTTTCATTTCTCCCAGCTATTTAAAGAGAAGAAATTTCCAGTTGCCCATTTCAGCCTATTCTGGTGAATTCAGGGCAGCCCTTGATTGAGATGTTTTTGCTAAAGGTCCAACTCAACTCTACTGCTTCTCTTCGAGTGTATTCCTTTGTGTTTTGTCTGTCACAGACACTCAGAACAACTGCTGAGCATCTTTCTCATAAATGTTTCATATACTTGACGACAGTATTTATCCCTTAGTTTCCGTGTGTTTGGATTTTATTCAATATCTTTTTGGTTGATGTGGAGGAAGGGAGATGGCACTTATGTTTCATACTCCACATTGCTGCCAGCTCTATCTAAAACACAAATTGATAATGTCAGTCCCTGCTTAAAATCCTCTAGTGATTTCCCCACTGCCTCTAAAGTTAAACACAGCCTCCATAACATAGGCCACAAGACCTTCATCTTTTTGCTTCTGCCTGATAGTCTTAATACTAATCTATTTATACTCCAACCCCACCAGAATAATTTGTGTAATATGCCATGCTGTTTACAATGCTACCCTTTTGTGTTAGGCTGTTTTCTCTGCCTGAAATGTCCTCTCCTGCTTTCTTCTGGTTAATGACTACTCATGCTGTAAGACTCGGTTTAAATTACAGTTAAATTAGATGCTTTTTGTGCCCACCAGGCAGAGTTGATCACTCCTTCTGTGCTGTCCCATGTTTGTGCTGACTTCTTTTGTTGATCTTATAACCTTGAAGTATAATTGTGTATTCACCTTCATGTTTCGTTTACTGCACTGTGACGGCATTGGGGATATGGTATGTCATAAATTCAAAAAATGATAGCTGGTACAGGTTTAATATTTTCTAAACCATATGTGTGCTTCCTACCAAGAGTTCATAGTATTGAAGTAGTAGTTTCTGGTTTTCTTTTTCCTTTTTACAGAATTTGAGTAAGATAAAAGGCAGTTTCCTCTTTTTAGCCTCTCTCTTCTTAACCTTTGAAGAGTGAAGACTATTAAATATATTAAGTTTAAAATTTTCATTGAAGGGATCCATTTTTATCACTTAACAAAACAGCACTGACATTGTCATATGCCTAAAAAAAACACTGAAGAATTTTGGGTAATAATATTAATTTCTGGGATTCTAAGCCATTTTATATAACATATTTTTTTGTTTAGTATCACTTCTTATCAAAATGAAAAGGGAGAGTATTAGATATACTTTAAAATACATCCATTTAGTTAAGGCCAATACATGGTTAGGCCAAAGAACACAGGTGAAGTTCATTTACTCGGTTCCCATCTCTCTTTTCTGCTAGTAACTCTCCAAACTCTCATTTATTACAAAAAATATTTTCAAAAAAATGTTTATGAGCATCTATTATGTGGCAGACATTGTTTTAAGTGCTTGGAATACATTAGGATATTTATGAATAAAGTATATAAGGTAAAACTGTATTTTAGATAAACTTCATGTAAACCAACTTCTGTCTAGGTCACTGTGACCTTCCCTATTACTTAATCCAATGATTCTGTCCTCATCTTATTTGAACTCTCAGGAATATCTTGACACATGGTTGATCACTACCTTCATCTTAAAACACCCTCTGCCTGTAGCTTCCAGGACATTATTTCCCCTTAAAGTCATCCTGCCTCACTGTTTACATCTTCTCAGTCTCCTTTGCTAGTTCTTTCTCATCTCCCCAACCCCCCCCAAAACAGATATTTGAGGCCTGCAAGTCTCAAGACTAAGAGGTTTGGGTTTTTTTGTTTTTGCTTTTGCTTCATTTACATTTTTTCAAGTGATTCCATCATCTTTCAGGTAATTAGATTCCATGTGATTTTATGGCTTTAACTACTCTCTGTATGCTAACAATTCACCAAGTTATATTTACTCTCAACTTCAGTCTTATATATCCAACTTGTTACCTAACACGTCTCTGGGTGTTGATGAGACATCTCAAATCTAGTGTACATAATATCAGACTCCTATCCCTGTTCACCTATCCTAAACCCTGCTTTTTCCATAGTGGTTCTAATCTCAGTAAATGGCAATTCAATTTTTCCAGTTGCTCAAAACTAAACACATATCCTCTTCCTTCCAACGGCAAATCCTATTGGCTTTAAATACTCAAAGTCCAACCATTTTTCATTATGCCTATTACTACCATCCTGGTCTAAGCCATCAACATCATTCTAAGCCATCACCAGCATATTTGCAGAGGTTTTCCAATTGGTCTCTCACGCAAACTTTGCCCATAATAGCCTCATCTCAACATCATAGTCACAGTAATCCAGATGAGAATGAACCAGACGATGTTACTCAATGTTTTAAAACACTTCAATAACTTACTTGCCACTTACAGAATAAGCCAAAGTGCTTATAATGTCCTACATGATTTAATCTTGTTTGTTATATTCTAACTTCACCTGCTATGATGACTATCATCCTGCTCCAGGGACACTGGCGCTTTTCTTGTTTCCTGGTCCTTGGAAGTTCAGAAATCCTCACTTCAAGGCCCTTTTACATTTTGGTCCTTCTCCTGGAATATGTAAATATCTACCTGGCTCTCTCCTTCACTTTTTTTTTTTTACAGTTCTTTGCTCAAATGTCACCTCCTCAGTGAGGCCCTCCCTGATAATTCTTATAAAATGATCAATGACCACCCCACCCTGAACCTGGCACTCCCTATTCTTATTGTTTTTTTTCATTGCATTTATTAAAACCCAACCAACAAACCATACATATATTTATAGTTGCTGTTGTTTATTATGTCAATCTATCTAAATGTAAATTTCACGATGCTAGCAACTGTGTCTTTTTTGCTCATTGCTATATCTCAAGCAACTAGAATAGTGCTTGGCATATAGTAGAAACTCAGTAAATACTTTTTGTTTAATAAGAATAGATGAATAAACCAAAACAAAATATATAAATAACATAATATTTTCATAACAAAAATGGAAGAAACACTCTTCTAAGTTATGAGTATTGGATTTTTGCCCATAAATAATTCAAATCAAAAGATATCATATGCTTCAAATGCTTCATAAAGCTTACAGACTACCTTTCTCTTTTATTAGCTGACTGGGACTCAGGTTCACAACAACATACAAAAATAGAATCTGTATCTATTAATAATCAAAAGAGGACAAAGAAACATGTGCTGACTAAATATGTCTTTCCTCCTCACAGTGTCTATCACAGCTTAAATATTACTTTAGTTTCGATGGTCTCATAGGTTATAATTTTCTTTTATCAAAACAAGAATGTTTTAAATGGCTCCTCTTGAATGATGAGAAGGTATTTGCTGATCATTTAGAACTGCTTACAAAGATAAATATATGTTAAATGGTTTTCTATTTAAAACTTACGTAGAAGTAACCCACATATACCAGACAATAATTACTCTTAATAACAAATTAAACTATTACCTGCTTCTTTTCCATTTCTTAGTTTAAAAAAATGAAAAACTCAGATAAAGCAATATCTTCAAAACTGCCAATTTGCATATTTTGGTAAGGAGATTTTTTTTTTTTAACATTTGGGGAACCAAACTGCATTGAACAAAATGAAGTAAAATCCATTTATGTTTCTAGTTATTCTACTTAAAATGTAATGATAACAGACAGATACCAGTAGTTCCATACTCCACACAGAAAACTGAAGCTAAAGCGACAGAAGAATTGTATATGAGGAATTACAAGATGACCTTTTTGTGTTTAATCCTCGAATGTGCTTCTCCTCAAACAATTCAACCTACACAGAACTGTGAAAATATGATTCCAAACATTTGTTCACTTTTGTAAATTGTTTGCATTTTTGTAAATTTCTTTGTTTTTGTTTTACTTTTAAATTTCCTCCATGTTTTTCTCATTCTGTTTATTAGTCACCTTTGTAACACTCACAACTAGTGGAACAAATGTGACACAGAAAAAATAATTGTTAGTGCAAGCCCACAGCTTCCATTTATGACTGGAGCCCAGTATGCTGGTACTGTGGGAATACAACATGCTCTCTGAAATTTTCTGAATTATCTTCTCTAATGCAACTAGCAATCATACTGATAAACAGACAGATAAAGAGGAGATTCCAACAGTTAACTTATTCTGGATACAAAGTTCAGACATTTTAATAAGTGTTTTCTTTCAATTGTTTTTTTTAAGTGTGTTAAACTTAATTTTATTTAACTTATAACTGTTGCATAGCTGATCAAGCTGATTTCCATTTATATGCCATGCATGTTTGTTTTCCTTTCATTCCACTGTAACATTTAAAATATCTTCAAGTTTATTAAAGATGAAACATAAAGACTAAATTTCAAGGATGAACTGAACCTCTTAGAAATCTTTCTAAATTTAGTTATATGCAAGGAAAAACACAATTATTCAGGGAAAAGGTAGAAATGAAATATAAGCCAATAACTTATGAAAACCTTTCAAATTAACTGTCCAAAATATCTTGAGCTCATATATATAGGTAAAAAAGAATGATCAACTTCAACGTAATATGAAATAATTACATAACATCTAGCTGAAAGATTATTTTCCACGAAAATATGGAGGATCTTATCATAATCAGTATTCCTTGCAGGGTCCTAGTGGGGTACCTGGGGAAAGCTGAGAAAAGGAGCAGAGAGATTAACTGACATGGTGAGACCAATAAAGCAAAAGGTTTAGATCACTGTGAGTCCAAAGACCATGACCAGCTTGCCTTTACGTGATTTCACAGCTGAATTATCAAAAGATACACAGACTTGCCCAGGTAGAAATGACCTCTCCTCTTCCCTATGTCAGAAATGAATAAAGCCCCTCCATCTCTGAGATTTGTAACAGTATCAAGCAACAGAAAGGCAAATATCTATTGTACAAAGAATCTGGAATAGATAAGAAAATGTTAATGTTATCCATTTCTAAACACCTATACTTCAGACATGAGTAAAATAAATAGGTATCAGTCAAAATTATTAGTGTCAGGGGCCTTGATGAGTCTCTCAGCTCCTTCTGAAAGGTATACAGCCAGCTGTTCTCCTTACAGCATTTTAAGATCTTTTCTAATATAATGTAAGTACACTTTTTACTGGTTTTCCTACAGCTGTGTCTTCCTCACAGACAACATCTCCTTCTACAATAGAGTGTGAATTTAATTTAAAAAATTTACTCACTGAGGCACCTAAAGTCCTGGGAAGTCTGACCTTTCTCCAGGTCAAAACCAGGCCTGAGAAACAATTAGACTGTCAGCTTTCTGAGAGCAAGGACTATGTTTTCTACTTTATAATCTGCCCACAATTTATACAATGTGCCACACACATTCTTGAAAATTATGGTTGAGAGTTAACTGACTCCAGGATAGCTACATAAAATAAACTTCTTCTAGGACATCAAGATTACCATACTGGCACAAATGGAATAAAGCAGAATCCTGTTGTGTTTTTTTTTTCCCGGTAGATCTACACTTGCAGCACTGGAATCAAAGTCTGCAAGAAGTTGGAGTAGATATTAGAAGATCTTTTTCTTGCTCAAATCTCTTGAATTTGGATCTACAGGCTGCCTAGAAAATTGATCTTGAACTTGATATGATATCAAGGAGTCAGAAAGACTTCCCAAGTATCCTTTCTCCTCCAGCTCTCCCTTTGACCATCCATTCATACCTAGAGCTGTTTAATAAGGTAACACTTTCAGCCGCTAGAGATGAGGCTTAAAATACAAGTGCAACTGGGAGAGACTAATGACCTAAAAACACTTTACTCTACAAAAGATATATTAAGCATGTCCTAGGAAAACACCCCGATGAGGGAGAGGGAAAGTCAGCATGTGGATTCTTCATAATGGGCATGGCACAGTATGTATGGTGTTTTACAATTTTCCTTGACTCAACTGTTTTTGCAGCCTTGAACCCCCACTGGATCTGGCTGAAATGTAGAATTTGAATAAACTGCCGCAAGGAGAGAGAAAATACTACAGCCAACTCACTCCTTTAAACTCCAATTCTCTTTCCAGGTTTGAGAATGATTTAAAATAATCCAGTTCAATTAATCTCAACAAGTATTAATCAGGGCTTCTTACTATTATTGTTTTGAGGATACAGCAAAATCAAAGATAGTCCCAATCTTTAAGTAGTCTTACCTCTCCGAATGGGAATAAGTATTGCAAAAAAGAGCAATTTGGATCACATAATGAGCATAACCTTACTTGTATTTAATTCAATTTTATCTATTTACAAATGTGGAAACTGAGACTTAGAAAGTTAAATGACTTCTTCAAGAAGCCAAATAAAGATAAACATAGATCTGATACTCAGATAGACCAGAAAGAAAAATACATGATGATGAACAGTGAATTATTTTATTTATTGTCAGCTTTTAAAATATATTTACACAGACAGTATATTGTCCCCTTATGATAGTGTTTTGGTACAGTAGTTATTTGACCACTAAAGAATAGTTAATATTTTACAAAATATTTTCCACATTTTATGAGCTCTAGAAACATCTGTGCTGAATAAATGAATAAGTACAATTAATGGACTTGGGGAAGTAAAACCATTTTTCCAAATAACAGATCAAATAATTGTTATTTCAAACACTGAGATGTATAAAATGTATTTTAGGCTAACAATATTGGGCAACAGGACTTGCATTCTTATCATTGTATACAATTTGTTTTGCATATGTAATATGCTTTGGTGGTGTAAGTTATGAAATGAGTGTGAACCTCACCTTTCTTATCATGTGTTTATGCTAAAAATGGGGAGAGAAAGGAAATATAATGTCCATTGGCAAATGACAGAATGTTGCAAAATAAAATTAAAAGGTCAAGGTAGTTTTCAACTTTCTGAAACTATGTATATGTCACCCAAAAAAGCATGTCAGACTAATTTGTACTGTTTTGTGCTTTCTCTTCTGTAGTTTTACTCTGTTGCTCATAAATTTGTTTTGGGGTAGAAAAGGAAAAGCTTTCTTCCTAATTTTGAGAGTAAAATAGATGGGAAATAATAGAAGGGCATTTTTCTTCAGTGACTAGACATTCAGTGAACAAGCAGGTTGTTTTGACAGATGAGCTAAAGGTCTGTCCATCACAAACGTGGGAGGTCCTCACTCCTCTGACTGCTGAAGGGAAAAAGCTGAACAACAGCCAATGTGTAGATTGATCAAGAAAAAACATAGGCAAAACTGCTCAAGAAAGTAAAATCTAGGCTAGAGGCTGCCGTTAATAAAATAAATATTATATGTGAATAAATGCACGCTTACATAATTCTATTTCCATGATCCTTCTTTGGAGAACACTTAACTAAGTTGCAGTCTGCTTATTCTCACATAAAACATGTACCTGGTAATAAACTTGGCCCAGGGGTCATGATGATATCTCAAGCCCATGAAGTCCTTCTGACCTCTCCTCTCTCCGTGACTTTGGCTACAGCCTCCTCCTACTCTTTCTGTACCTCTCCCCCACTCATACCCTTTTGTTCCAGGTTCTGCTCCCTCAATTCACTATGGAATAGAAATCCTTAGATATTTGAGTCCAGGCAAATAATTGAACACCTTTTATTTAACTTCATCCTATGCAAAATGAATATAGTAAAAAATACTTCTTTACTGACTCTGAAAGGCTACCCTTTTATCTCCCCCAGCTTTACTGAGGTATATTTGACAAATAAAATTGTAAACTCTTTCAAGTGTACAATGTGATAATTTGATATACATACACATTGTGAAAGGACTCCCCATCGAGATAAGTAACACATCTATCACCTCACATATTTACCTTTTTTTTTGTGTGTGTAAGGACATTTAAGTTCTATTCTCTTAGTAAATATCAATTATACAATACAGTGTTATCAACTATAGCCACCATGCTATACACTAGACTGTCAGATCTTATTCGTCTTATATCTGAAAGCTTGTACCCTTTATAAATTTGTCCATATTTTCTGCACCCCCCTAGTCCATGGCAACCACTTTTCTACTTTCTGTTTGTGTGAGTTTGATTTTTCTTTGGATTCTACATGCCAGTGATTCTACACGCCAGTGATACCATGCAATATTTGTCTTGCTCTGTCTGGCTTATATCACCTTGCAGAATGCCCTTCAGTTTCATCCATGTTGTTGCAAAAGACCGGATTTCCTTCATTTTTTAAGGTTGAATAATATGCCATTGTGTGTATGCGTATACACACACATACATATGCCACTTTTTCTTGATCCATTCATCTGTCCACAGACACTTAGGTTGTTTCCATATCTTTGCTACTATAAATAATGGTGCTATGAACATGGGAGTACAGCAATCACTTTGAGGTAATAAATTCATTTCCTTTGGATATATACCTAGAAGTGGGATTTCTGGATCATATGGTAATTCTATTTTTAATTTCTTGAAGAACCTCAACACTGTTTTCTATAGTAGCTATACCAGTTTGTATCCCCTTTTCTCCATATTCTTGCCAGCATTTGTTATGTCTTGTCTTTTTAATAACCAATATCCTAACAGTTGCATTTCTATACACCAATGAAATATCAGAAAGAGAAATTAAGAAAACAATCCT
Organism: Orcinus orca; assembly: GCF_937001465.1. Classification (NCBI taxonomy): domain Eukaryota; kingdom Metazoa; phylum Chordata; class Mammalia; order Artiodactyla; family Delphinidae; genus Orcinus; species Orcinus orca. The sequence goes on along the minus strand of NC_064565.1, from coordinate 36,324,503 downwards.
ATTTACAATTAAAATAATAAAATATTTAGGAGTAAATTTAACAAAGGAGATAGTAAATCTGTACACGGAAATCTGTAAGAAAATTGATGAAAGAAACTGAAGAAGGCACAAATAAAGGCAAGGTATCCTGTGCTCATGAATTGGAAGAATTAATATTGTTAAAATGTCCATATTACCCAAAGCCATCTATATGGCAAAGCAAGCTCTATTAAAATTTCAATGGAGATTTTCACAAAAATAGAACAAACAATTATAAAATTTGTACGGAATTATGAAAGACCCCAAAGCAATGCTGAGGAAAAAGAATGAAGCTGGAGACATCACACTTCCTGATTTCAAACTATATTACAAAGCTATAGTAATTAAAACAGTATGGTATTGGCATAAAAACAGACACACAAATCAATGGAACAGGCTAGGGAGTCCAGAAATAAACATATATATTCAGTTAATTTATTACAAAGAAGCAAAGAATCAGCAATGGGGAAAGGATAGTCTCTTCAATAAATGGTGTTGGGAAAACTGGACAGCCACATGCAAAAGAATGAAACTGGACCACTATCTTACATCATACACAAAAATGAACTCAACCTGGATTAAAAACTTGAACATAAAACCTGAAATCATAAAACTACTAGAAGAAAACATAGGCAGTAAGCGCCTTGACATTGGTCTTGGCAATGAGTTATTGGATTTGATAACAAAAGCAAAGGCAACAAAAATAAACATGTAGAATTACATCAAACTAAGAAAGCTTTTCCACAGCAAAGGAAACCATCAACAAAATGAAAAGACAACCTATGGAATAGGAGAAAATATTTGCAAGCCACATATCTGATAAGGGGTTAATATCCAAATATACAAGGAACTCACACAACTCAACTGCACAAAACAAATTAAAACCAAAAAATAAAATAAAATTGAGCAAAGGACCTGAATAGACATTTTTTCGCAAAGAAAATATCCAAATTGTCAACAGGTACATGAAAAGGTGCCTAGCATCACTAATCATCAGGAATATGCAAATCTAAACCACAAGGAGATATCATTTCACACCTGTAAGAATGTCTGTTATCAAAAAGATGAGAGACTATCTTAAATAACCAAATGTGAAATACCTTGGGGGATTGGAGATGCCTATAGAAGGGTAAAATAGTGCATTACAAAAAATACTGGTTCACTTAGTTTGTTACGTGGTAATAGGAAAAGATTATACTGAATCACCAAGGCAGATATTTTCAGGCATATTAAACTGAATTCTTACCCCATGCGAAATGAAGAATCAGAAACAGGAGTGCAGGTAGTGGCTGGAAGAGAGGGAAAGTTATAAGGCTGTACTTGGGTCTAGAGTTTGTACTTACTGAAAGCTCTAGCCAAATGTGCAAGTTGGTAATACAATAAAAGCATCCTTAACATCTTTATTTTACGTATAATGTACCAAGAGTAGAGGGGTATGGTGACTTGCTCAAAATTATACAATTGTTTATGAGAGAACCATTATCGCTAAAGGAGTACTCAAGGGGAGTGAAGTGACTAGAACCGTCAAAAATGTTTGAAAGCAGGTGAGTGTTAGGTCTTTTTTGCTGTTGTACTTATTGGAAGCCCAATTAAAATTGATTAAAAAAAATTTTTTTAAGGAAATGGGTGGGTTCTTCTAACTGGGTGGTCCTCAAGTTGATTTCATTGTCAAGCATAATCAGATCAAGGGATCAAAGTAATGTCCTTCAAATACCTGGATTTATTTTTAGGTAGGTTTTACCTAGGTCACTTTTTGTTCAAGGTTTATGTCATCTCACAGGTAGCAAAACCTATAAGAAAGTTTAAACAGTTTGGCTTTCCCAGATAATCTAGGCTGGATTCCCAGTAATGACTCCAGCTGGTTGGATTAGGTTTTGTGCTCAGTCTTGAACTAATTATGGTGGCCAGGTCAGTGGCATATCCTGACTGGCTGAGCCAGATGCAAATGCCTATTTCTGGGGCCAGGTAGTGAAGGTATCCCACATTAAATATGTAAACTGAGAAGGGAAGACTGGTCTTTCCCAGCAATCTGCTTACCCCTTGTTAATTGCAAAACTGGTGACTCTTCAGCCCTTACTACCACCAGCATCTCTAAGTCCAGGGGACACTTAAGTGAAATTTTCATCCTAAAAAGAAGGATGTTTGACTTGACCTTGGCATGTTTCTACTTGCTCAATAATACCTTTTTTATATTTCCTAAGGTCTTACCCTAGATGAATAATGAACTGGAAAAAAGTTGCATAATTGATTGTAATTCTTTAAATATAAATTTAAATAATTTAGATGTAATGGACGTTGTTAGATACAGTTTCTGAGGTGGTCTTTAGCAACACTTAGAACACTCATCCTAGGGTCATACCCATAGTAGGTACTCAATCAGTGCATGTTAAATTTGATGGAATTATTTTCTTGAGCCACTTATCTGTTGGGGATTGTTAGAGCAATAACTGTGTGTCTGTATGTAACTAGAAAATAAATTAAAAGAAAAGAAAGCTATTTTCCCCCCAAATCCTATTAAGAAATGAAAGCATGTTTTAAAGAGTGAGAAAGTTTATATTATCCTAAGCAGTATATTTAAAACCACTGCCATGACCCAGTAATAGATTATAATCAATTTCACTAGCCATCACAGTAGGTTTTAGAATATTTTTAAAAATGCAATTTACTGTAATAGAAAGGAAAGAATAAAACTGAGCACATCATTCATAATAGGGATAAGTATTGTTCCCTGAGATTTTATTTCATTTGTTGTTTGTATGTCTGTGCATGTGCTAGGCTGTACTGCAAAATGTATTTCTTCCATTGCATCACAGTAAAAAGTGTTTGAAAAACACTGCCCCCAGAGTTATGGTATGTGTCTGCTTTGTCACCGTTCATGGTTTATGTTGTCAGCTAGTAGCAGAATCAGAGAGCGACATTGACACCTAACATATAACCATAGTTGGCAGATGAAGACCTTAGAGAACTTGTGCCATGTCTGAATCCAGCTTAGGCGGGCTTTCAAAGGCGGGCTTTCAATTGGTCCACAATGCTCACATTGGTTTGGAATTCTGTGGATGTACGTGTCCCTTGGTAAGGATGGATTTGTGTGACTTCTTGTCAAATCAATGTTTATTGACAAAAATCTATTTTGTTGTTTTGTCCCAGAAATCTATATTGGCACCATTCCCTGTGGATATTTGGCTAGTCAGTGGCAACCAGTGATGCCAGCTAGAGTTTTTACCGTTTTTATGGTGTCAGCTGCTTTCTTGGCTTGGTTCTCTTTTGTTCAGATTGTAAATGAGGGCAAGACACCCAAATCCACCCCAGTGTGCTCAGTGGCAAATGATAGGAGCCCAATAGCTTAAGGCTAAGCAGCAGGAGCTTTCATGAATGAGGGGTCAGATATGGTTGTGGCTGTAAATGCGGAACTGTGCTAATGGATGCTATGCATAGAAATACTGGAGAAGTGTGTATCTGAATGTGCGTGTATATGTGTGTGTGTGGTGTTTATGTTTGGATATGTTTAAAAAAGATTTCTTTTTGATTGGAATGTCACTGTTTTAACTAAGTGAGATGACTGATTTTGTTTAAAGGCATAAGAAAGTAGTCAAAATATAGGGAAAAAGCTCTCCTCACAGTAAAGTTATAGATATGTGATTTTTTTTACAACATTCACAAACAGGCTACTCCATTGGTAGATTATCCAGGATCCTGTTCTTTTCCTTCTATTCCTAGTGTATGTATTTGGGTCATTCTAAGATTCTTTAGGACTTGTGCCAGAGGTACAATGAGGGACACAGAAAAATATGAAGTTTAAATCTCTCAAATGATATGATTTGTTTGCAGCCCCTTATAAAATTTGGGGGGTGGGGGATTGAAGAGTGCGCCTACTATCAAGAGTTAAATTGTCTATGTGCTTAATGATCTGAGACTTTAGACTCTCTGATTATAAGTAATGAGAGACAGGTGAACCACACAGGGTGTCCCTTGTACTCACAGTGGTACAGGAAGGTTTCGAGCCAGGCCTAAAGGATGACATGAGAGAAAGGGAGGGGTAGCGGTGTGTCAGAGTGGAGGGCCGAGGAGTGCCTGCTTCCTCTGGAATGACCAGCTTTCATTTGGGGAGGGTCTACTTAATAAGATGCATTGAAAAGGAAGTAGGTTCAGGTTGAGGGACCATTATAGAAAACTTTTTAAGGCCAGACCTTGCAATGGGATAGACTGCAATTGTGATGCCTCTTAGGAAGAAAAGAAAAAGAACAGAAAGAGAAAGACACCATAAGGGCAGTAATTAAATAAGGCCAGTGTCTCCTTTTGGACTTATAAAGATATGATTTCCAAACGAAGCTTTGATCCCTGGCATAGAAAAGTTTTCAATTTCACAACTTTAGATAATGTGGCAATTTTGTTTCATATACATGTGAATGGTACTAAATACCTCTAAATGTATTCCTCCGCAATAATAAATTGTGGAACTATGAGAAATGATGCATCATTTCTATAAGGTATATTGCTGGTTAAGATGGATAAAAAGCAAAATGTACTGGCTTCTGTCTTGATTTCTAAGCCAGATTTCTTCTGTCAATGACTTGACCCCAACACCAACACTACCACATTGTTTTGTTTTTCAAGCCCCAATTATTTTGGTTCTTGCTTATTCTGGCCACCCAGGTAGTCTGTGCAAGAAATGGGTTGAAAGGTTAATGGAGTTCCATGGGGGTCCCCGGAAGTTGTAGTTCTAAGTGTAGATACACAGTGTTAATGCACAGGCAGCCAGACTGGTCCCACCTCACCATCCTCTCCCTTCAAAACCCTACCATCTAACACCTTCACTGTCAATTGTGCAAAAGGTTCTCAAAATCCAGTTTGTCTCCTGACTCTGACTCTAGAAAAGATTAAAAATGAATGTATGTTTGCTCAGAAAAAAGTTCACAATACGCAAATAATATTCTGGGTACTTTTTTCCTTGTTTATGTCTAATAAACAAACTTCCTCTGAAAAAATCGACTCCACCAAAAACCAGAAGAGACAAAGACACACCCTGAGCTCCACCCAACCCTCAAATCAGATGAGAACTTTCCATTTTTTTAAAAGAAATACCACAATAATTGCTTTTCTGCTGCCTTGCATGAAATCATGAGACACAGAACATTTGCCAAATAGTTCTAAGCCTCTTAATGTGATCCACTACATGTGAGTAATGAAAAGGGATTCAGGAGGATTCTTTCAGTATTGAGATCACAGATTTAAAGAAAACTAAGAAATCAGCCGGATACCTTTTAAGAAAACATTTCTAAGAAAATTGGTGGAGTAACAGCATGGATTCTTCTAACTTAAATATTTAGGGAAATGTACTTTTATGTCCACAGAAACTAATGTAAAAGCAGGAGCAATGTAATATTTAGACAGTAACTAGGACAGGGACACTTGAATCTTTTTTTTTTTTTTCCTTAGCAAATGTCCTGTTTAGCTCACATATGAATTAAGTGAACCATTCAGAAAAAATCTCAAAATACATGGTTAGGACAGTAATCTATATACATAGTTGTAGCAAAGAGAAAAGAAACCCAGCAGTCACATTACTTAACTTGGATGCAGGCCTCAATGTTTTAAAAAAGGATCACTGTAATTATTTAAGGGTACACTACCCTTCCTCTTTATTTACAGGTCAAAGTTAAAGCAATGCTTGGATATATAAAAACATACACTCACTCTCCATACGAGGGTCTAAGGACACAGAGAGTGGACCCAACTACAAGTCCACAGTTAATCCTTCAACCTTCCCTCAAAATCCTCCACATTTAATAAGAAGCAGAGACAGGGCTCATGTCACCATAAGATCCATATACTGCAATCCAGGCTTCCAGATCTTGGTTATTGGCCTTGCAACTTGTGAGGTACCAATGTATTATCAC